>NC_091169.1:966524-1117704 GCF_040958095.1 Procambarus clarkii
GTGTTCACTATCCTTAGCGTGGTGTTCACTATCCTTGGAGTTGTGTTTACTATCCAAGGCGTGGTGAATAAACTATCATTTATTCATAAACCCCAACCCCTTAACCTAACCTCTTGTAATCTTAGTGTATTTAGTAGGTTCTATCATATGTTCTTATTCCCCAACCCTTTAACCTAACCTTTCAGATGTAGTTTATTGTGTTTTTGACGCATTTGTTGAATATATTATCCTTTTCTTAACCTTTCAGATGTAGTTTTGTTTCTCCTTTGTATATTTTTATTTACCCACCATCCCACTTAACTTTCTTTCCTTCTTTTACTTTGTTTCTCCTACTCCTTCTAACCCTCCTTTTCTATCTCTCTCCCTTCTCTCTCTTCCTCCCCCCCTCTCTCACTCATTTGCTCAAATGCTCTCTTGTTTCTCAAATTCAAGTCTTAGTGCTCCCATGCTCTTCCTCCCCCTCTCTCTTACTCTTTTCTCCTCTTTACATGCTCTCACTCCCTTGCTCTCTTGTTTTTTCTCAATTTCAAGTCTTAGTAGATCTGATTATTTACTATTGTAATTTTATTATTAATAAGATAAAGAATGAACTTATATGTGAAAACAAAGTAAAAGAAGTAAAGAAGGTTAAGTGGGATGGTGGGTAAAAAAAAATATACAAAGGAGAAACAAAACTACATCTGAAAGGTTATGAAAAGGATAATATATTCAACAAATACGTCAAAAACACAATAAACTACATCTGAAAGGTTAGGTTAAAGGGTTGGGGAATAAGAACATATGATAGAACCTACTAAATACACTAAGATTACAAGAGGTTAGGTTAAGGGGTTGGGGAATAAGAATAAATGATAACAAACATAATAAATACAACTTATGAGCAACTTGACGAACTTTAACAAATAACCCTTGATCTGTAAAAATGGCCATTTGAGAAATTAGCCCTTGAAACGAGTAAATTCCCATATATAACAAAAATCCTTTGAAATGGTTAAACACCCAATCTTAAACAAATAACACTTGAAATGCAAAAATATCCATTTGAGAAATTAACCCTTGAAATGAGTAAATGAATATGAGACAATGATTGACGAAACACAAAAGACAAGCAGGAATAATTATGTAAGTTAGATCATGTCTGGTTGGACTAGATAAGTTAGGATACATCAGTTTGGGAATGTAAGATTAAGTTAGGTAAAGCAAGTTAGGTTAGGTTAGGATAGGTAGGATAAGATACGTAAGTTAGGTTAGGTTAAGTTATGTAAGTTAGGTTAAGCAGGTTAAGTTAGGTAAGGTAAGGTAAGTTAGGTTAAGCAGGTTAAGTTAGGTAGGGTAGGTAAATTAGGTTAAGCAGGTTAAGTTAGGTAAGGTAAGGTAAGTTAGGTTAAGCAGGATAAGTTAGGTCAAGTTAGGTAGGGTAGGTAAGATAGGTTAAGCAGGTTAAGTTAGGTAAGGTAGGTAAAGTTAGGTTAAGCAGGTTAAGTTAGGTAATGTAGGTAAGTTAAATTAAGCAGGATAAGTTAGATTAAGTTAGGTAAGTTAAGTTAGGATAGGTAAAGTTAAGTTAAGCAGGTTAAGTTAGGTAAATGTAGGTAAGTTAGGTTAAGCATGATAAGTTAGGTTAGGTTAGGTAAGTTAGGTATGATAGGTAAGGTAAGGTAAGTTATGTTACGATAGGTAAAGTTAGGTAAGATAGGTAAGGTAAGGTAAGTTAGGTTAAGCAGGATAAGTTAGGTTAGGTTAGGTAAGTTAGGTATGATAGGTAAGGTAAGGTAAGTTATGTTACGATAGGTAAAGTTAGGTAAGGTAAAGTAAGTTATGTTAGGATAGGTAAAGTTAGGTTATGCAGGTTAAGTTAGGTAAGATAGGTAAAGGTAAGGTAAGTTATGTTACGATAGGTAGAGTTAGGTTACGCAGGTTAAGTTAGGTAAGATAGGTAAGGTAAGGTAAGTTAAGTTAGGATAGTTCAGAGAACAGTTTTAGGGTAAAGTGACTACGAAAATATATTTTAACAGAAGTGCAGGTTTGGTAAGAAAAGCTGAACTAGTTACATTTTGGATAGAAATTTTATGACTGAAGATGTCTTAAAGAATAACATGATGGAAGAAGAAGAGTTTCCTTGATGAACGAAGGTGTCTTAGAGAACAACTTTTTGGAGAACGAAGGTGAATTAGAGATCACTTTGATGACTCTGCGAATAACTTTGATCAACGAAGATGGATTGGAAAGTTTCTCTAATGAACGAAGGTGACTTATAGATTAACTTTTATGATTTAGAGAACATCTTTGATGTCTTAGAGAACAACATTGATGTCTTAGAGAACAACTTTGATGAACAAAGATGTCTTAGAAAGCTTCTCTGATGAACGAAAAGATACTTAGAGAATAACTTTGATGACTGTATTTAACTTTTTGATGGCTCTGAGGACAGTTTTTGTTGAACGAGGATGTCTCAGAAGGCATCTTTGAATAACAAAGGTGACTCTGAGAATAACTTTTGATGACTCTGAGAATGACTTTGTTGTCTTAGAGAATAACTTTGATGACTTAGAGAATTACTATGTTGAACGAAAGTGAGTTAGAGATTACCTTCGATGACTCTGAGAATATCTTTGATGACTTCGAGAATAACATTTGATGTCTCTTGGAATAACTTTGATGACTTTGAGAATGACTTCTGAGAACCTGAGTAGTATTTTGAATGCGTCTTTGATGTAATGAAGAGTAACTTTGATGTCTTGAAGATATCTTACAGAACAACTTTGATGACTTTGAGAATGTCTTTGAGAACATGAGTAGTATTTTGTTAGCTCAGAGAATAACTTTTTGATGACATAGAGAATAACTTTTTATGTCTTAGAGAAGAACATTGATGGCTTATTGAGAATATCTTTGATGAAAGATGATGTCTTAGATTAACTTTGTCTTGGAAAACTTTGATGACTTTGAGAACAAGTTTGATAGCTCTGAGAAGGACTTTTATGCCTCTGAGATTAACTTTAATGAACGAAGATGTCTTAGAAAGTTTCTCTGACGAACGAAAGGTTACTTAGAGAATAACTTTTATGTCCCTGAAAATAACTTTTATGTCTCTGAGAATAGCTTTTACGCCTCTGAGAATAACTTTGATGTCTTAAAGGATGTCTTTGATGTCTCAAAGGATGTCTTTGAGTGCAACTTTGATGAACGAGAGTGAGTTAGAGATTACCTTTGTTAACTATGAGATTAAGTTTGATGAACGAGAAAATACTTTTTGATGCCATCGAGAATAATTTTGTTAGCTCTGAGAATAACTTTTATGCCTCTGAGATTAACTTTAATGAACGAAGATGTCTTAGAAAGTTTCTCTGATGAACGAAAGGTTACTTAGAGAATAACATTTTGATGACTGAGATTAACTTTTTGATGACCCTGAGAATAACTTTGAGGATGCGAGTAAATTTTTTAAGTGTTTGAGAGTGTCTTTTGATATCTCGAAGAGTGCCCTTGAAGTCTTAAAGGATGTTTTTGATGTCTCAAAGGATGATTTTGAGTGCAACTTTGATGTCTTTGAGTAAGTCCTTGATGTCTCGAAGAGTGTCTTTGACTATATTTCTTACTTAACGACATGTAATTTTAGTTAGGAACAATGATGAATATGACTATTTTAGCGAAGTGAAAGGTTACTTTAGTTAAGCACAGTGTTGGAAAGAGGCTACACATGACTATTTTCAGATGAGAGAAGTGGTATTTCAGTTAAGAAATGACAAGGAAACATGATGAATTAACTATTTTTTAGTTGACTGATGAATACTTTTAGTTAAGGAAAAAGACAAAACATGACGAGGGAGACTATTTTTGTGCTCCCCAAAGTATAATGTCAGTTAAGAACAGCGATGAAAGATATCTTTGGTTATTTTTTCTTACTTGACAAAAACATAATGGCTGTTACGAAATGATGAACAAGACTATTTTCAATTACTTGAAGACGGATAAAGTTAGTTATGAAATGACAATGAAACATGAAGAACACGGTTATTTTCTGATGACTAGGGAATAAGTTTAGTTATGAACAGTGTTGGAAAGATTCCTTTGACTATTTTTTGGTTGATTGGATAATAAGTTTAGTTGAGAAATGAGGAAAGTGACTATGTTTTAGTTGATTGACGAAAGATTTTTAGTTAAGAAGTTACAAGAAAGGTTTGTCTTTGTAAATTTGGAACTGATTTTTAACGAAATTTGATTGATTTTTGACGAAAGATTTTTAGTTAAGAAGTTACAAGAAAGGTTTGTCTTTGTAAATTTGGAACTGAATAAAGTGTAGATTTGTTTAAGAACGGGGTTGGTAGAACTATTAAGTTGACTACGAGAATTACTTTGACATAGTTTTGCAAATAAAAACTTGGTGACTAAAATTGTTGAGGGAACTGTATTGCAATATAATATTATTTGACAAAGAACTAGTTAGTGAATGGAAGAAACAAATTTGTTTAAAGAAACAAAGAACATAAAAAAAATTGAGGTTAAGTAGGGGAATGAACACAGTGAACATACGGTGAACACAGAAAACATGTAAGAAAAAGTTGATGAATAGAGTGAACATGCAGGGAATATGAACTTGTAGAGAATATGAAGACATGATAAGGAACATAGGGAATACAAGAATGAACACTGAACATGTGAAGAACAAGCTAAGAACATTGAGAACATGAATATTGAGTATAAAAGTTATACAGAGAACATATGATGTACATGAAAACATGACAAAGAACATAATGAACATACGGGGAAAATGGTAGAAAAAATTTGAACTGAGCATGCGGTGAACATTTGTAGAACATGGAATGAACACAGAAAACATGGAAAAAATGTGAAGAGCACAGCTGAATATAGAGAAAATATGCAAATACAGTAAGATGATTATTGAAGGTTTGGATACGTTGGGGATGAAAGATAATTACACAGGTTGGGGTTTTGTGACTACTCTGATAAAGAGTTAGGTTGGAGAGGGACTTGATCGGATATATTTATGTTCGATGTTCTAAGACAGAGGAAATGGAGCTTGGCTTATGTCCAGATTAATTTTACTACGTTAGAAATAAGGTGATCTTAAATCTCAGGGTGATTTAGTTGGAAAATAAAGAACTTGTACAAAATGAACTAAGCTGGGGGACAAGAGTTGAAACTTGATAACTGAACTGGTTTTTATTTACTATGTCTGAAAATGTAGTTGGGTGTTTAAATCTCAGGGGGATTTGGACTGATAGTAATGAATTTACAGGAGTGAACTTGGACAGAGGACAAGAGCTAGAGTTTTATAATTGTTTACATCATATTTACTATGTCTGAAATACAGAGGGTAAAAATTTCAGGGAAATTGATGGGTTATTTACAAAGATACGAGAGAGAACTAAGGTGGGGACGAAAGCTGGAGCTCGTTAACTGTTTTGATCTTATTTACGGTGCCTGAAATACAGAGGGTAAAAATTTCAGGGGAATTGATAGGGTATTAACAAAGACTTGAGGGTGGAGTAGGGTGGGGGACGAGAGCTGGAGCTCAGTAACTGACTTGATCTTATTTACTACGACTGAAATATGACTTTAAAATTTCATGGGGGATTGGACTGCTAGTAGCGAAAATGGGGTCTCTGTCAAATTTGGGTCTTCAATTGGACTCTGATTAATTTCGATCAAGAACTGGACTCTGATGAATTTTGCTCTCAAAGTAGACTCTGGCGAATTTGAGCATAAACTGGATGTCATGTTCACAGAAAATGGTACCATCCGTTTTCTATGTGCGGCGGCTGAGACGCCAGAGAGAGGAGGTAAACAATAGAGCGTACAGGACGCCCGCCAAGCTTGGTAGCTACTAGTCATGTAATCATATTAAGTATTAAAGTCAGTAACCAAGTCATGACTTTACATCAACCCTACAACCAAGACTTCCTCAGTAACACACAAACACCACATTGGCGACGAGGATGAACTGTGAACGCAGGTATTTGTTTAGTTTCAAACACAAGGGAGAAGCATGCTGCCTGGAGGAGGAAGAGAAGCTGTGAGCGCCATACCCGATGCTGTATGCTAACCGATGCTGTGTGCTAACCAATGCTGTGTGCTAAACGATGCTGTGTGCTAACCAATGCTGTGTGCTACCCAAGCTGTGTGCTACCCAAGCTGTGCTGAAGAAACTGTGTACTGAGGAATCTGCCGACGTTGTGTACGAAACGACGCATTGATGTGTACAAAACCTGATGTTTTGGTTACGAAACGACGCTTCGTGCTACAAAATTCATCACACTGAACTGACTGCTGTACCAACTGCTGTACCAACTGCTGCACCAACTGCTGTACCAACTGCTGCTGTACCAACTGCTGCTGTACCAACTGCTGTGCTGCTGCTGTGAGTAGGAACAACACATGTACACAAGGGCTAGGTAAGAAGTCAGTTGCTGCTATATTGTGCACTGTTGTGAACTTTTGCATTAAAATGCTTGTGTGCTTTGCAAAATTAAAGTAATTACAGTGAATTCTTGACTAACATATACAGTGCAGTAAGTGTTTAATATTCTGAGGAACATTTAAGTGATAAGTTTACATTTATTCAGTAAAAAATGGCAAATATACCTCAGTTTCCTGCATTTGATCCTGACTGTGACCAGACAAACCTGTCACAGAGGTGGGTCAAATGGCTTAAAAAGTTTGAAAATTTGTTGATAGTTTCTGACATCAAAAGTGCTGAAAGAAAGCGTGCCTTTCTACTTCATTATGCAGGTGATAGAGTTTGTGACATCTTTGACACACTGAAAGACACTGGTGGTGCCAAAGATTATGACACTGCCAAAGCCAAACTAACAGAGCATTTCAAACCAAGGCAAAATACTGCTATGGAAATTATGCATTTCAGGAGAGCAAAACAACTCTCTAATGAAACTGTGGATCAATACCACACACGTCTGCAGAGTTTAGCAGCCCATTGTGAGTTTGCTGATGTTGACAAAGAAATCAAACAGCAAATAATTGAATCATGCACATCTACACGTCTTCGTCGAAGAGCTCTAGAACTTGTTGATGATGACAGTTCTCTTACCAAGATACTGGATATGGCTCGTCGAATGGAAGATGCTGCACGTGATGCTCGTGTCATGGAGTGCAGTGCTAATAACGGTTCTGCCACTGTTACTAACAGTGATGAGGTACGTAAGGTTCAGGGAGGACACCGTGATCAAAGAAGATATCATGGCAAACCTAACAGTAAATTTAGCCGAGAACCACGTCACAACTGGGGTCAAGGAACAAGGCTCAAGCAGTCACAACGACCCACATCAGAGGGTGTCAACAATAAATGTTACAATTGTGGAGGAGACTACCCACACCAAGATAATGTTTGTCCTGCTCAAGGTAAGAAGTGCTATGAGTGTGGAAAACTAGGTCATTTTGGTGCTATGTGTCGTTCCGCACTAAAGAAACCACAGTCAATGAATAAAAGCACTGTACGAGGATCAGGTCATAGGGGTCGAGGTGGTATACACAATATTGAGCCTCATATCCAAAATGTTAATAATGTACAAGACAGCATTTCATTACAACCAGTCTCAGATGACAGTGAATGTGATTATACTTAAGGAGTACAATCAATCACAGAATGGAATGATCTTCCAAACAACCCAGAGACTATAGTATATATTGCTGGTATTTGTCTCAAAGTTCTTATTGACACTGGATCAAACATTGACACCATGGCTGAGTGCCACTATGAAAAATTTAGAAAACAGTTCCCAAAGCTAGAAAAATACAATGGTAAAGCCACTGCCTATGCTTCGAAGTTAGCCTTGCCAGTGATTGGAACTTTAACTGCAGAGATTAAGTCAAAGAATGCAATGCTCATTACTACATTCCATGTTGTTAGGAATGCAAAGGAGTCTTTACTCAGTTACAAGACTTCAACCAAATTGGGGCTACTTCAGCTTTCTAATGCTGTAGCAGTGGAATCTGCAAACAATGTTGATGGTATTGTTGCTGAATTTTCTGATCGATTTAAATCCATAGGTTGTTATACTGATAGCAAAGTACATCTGCATATCAACCCAGATGTAATTCCAGTTGCCCAACCACATCGCCGACAACCATTCCATACTCGCAAGAAAGTCGATGCCGAACTGGATAGGCTGATAGAACTAGATATCATTGAACCAGTAACAGGCCCAACACCATGGGTAAGCCCAATTGTCACTCCACCAAAGCCGAAGAATCCAGATGAGATACGCATTTGTGTGGACATGCGTGTGCCCAACAAGGCAATAATGCGTGAACGCCATCCTACACCGACAGTAGATGATATGATCTACCGCTTGAATGGTGCAACTGTATTCAGCAAGTTAGATTTAAACAAGGGCTATCATCAGCTTGAACTTGATGAGGAGAGTCGATTCATCACAACGTTTACGATACATCGAGGTCTGTATAGGTACAAGCGCCTGAGTTTTGGTAATAACAGTGCTGCCGAGGTATTCCAGCACATCATCAGCCAGGTATTGCAAGATATACCTAATGCTGACAACATGTCTGATGACATCATTGTTTATGGCCGTACCCAAGCTGAACACAACAAAGCTCTTCGTGCAACATTGCAACGCTTACGAGAAAAGAATCTGACGTTAAGCCGAGCAAAGTGTGAGTTCAATCAACATAAAATTGAATTCTTTGGACATGTACTTAGTGACAAAGGTCTGTCTCCAGATCCTAAGAAAGTTGCAGATATCAAGAATGCTGCACCTCCTTCAACGTCCACTGAAGTACATAGTTTTCTGGGAATGGCAAACTACTGTTCTCGCTTCATTCCAGATTTTGCTACCATTACAAAGCCTCTACGTGAGCTCCTGAAGAAAAATGCATCATGGTACTGGAGCAATATCCAGCAAAATGCATTTGATGCTGTGAAAGATGCACTAGTAGAGAATGCGACTGCTGCATACTTTGATCCATCAATGGACACTGAGTTAACGGTGGATGCTAGTCCTGTTGGATTAGGTGCTGTTTTAGCCCAACACAAACCTGGTCAACCAGATTCCAGAGTAGTAATTGCCTACGCCAGCCGTTCTCTCACAGATGTTGAGCAACGATACAGTCAGACAGAGAAGGAAGCTCTTGCTCTTGTATGGGGCTGTGAACACTTCAATGTGTATCTGCTTGGTGCGCCCTTCACCACGATGGTCACTGACCACAAACCGTTGGAGACCATCTTCAATAATCCAAAGTCCAAACCACCAGCTCGCATTGAGAGATGGGCTCTTCGTCTGCAACCATACAACTTTACGGTGAAATACAAGCCGGGTGCAGGCAATCCCGCTGATTACATCAGTCGACATCCTGCAAACAGTTTCACCATCACCAAGCATCAGCAAGTTGCCGAGGAATATGTACACTCTGTAACCTGTGATGCAGTCCCTAAGGCTCTCACTCTTGATGAAATCCGTACTGCAACCCTGGAGGACCCAACTCTGCAAGCAACAGTGGATGCATTGACTAAGAAAAAGTTTCCACGCATCCCACCCTCAGGAGTTGACCAAGATGCATTCAAAGCACTTGAACGCTTCCAGACAGAATTAAGTGTTACGCAACAACGCGACACTGTGCTGCGAGGTACTCGTATCGTTATTCCAGCTGTTCTCCAGCAACGTGCTCTGAAGCTTGCACATCAAGGACACCAAGGTCTTGTTAGGACCAAACAGCTGCTACGAGAAAAGGTGTGGTTTCCTGGCATTGATCGTCAAGCAAAGGATATGCATGATGCCTGTGTCCCTTGCCAAGCTGCAGTGGATACTTCAAGACCAACACCTCTACAACCTTCACCACTACCTGCTGCACCATGGACGGAAGTATCGATGGACTTCTGTGGACCACTACCAACTGGAAGTACTTGATGGTAGTCATTGATGATCACTCACGTTATCCAGAAGTAGAAATCATCACTTCCACATCTGCAAAGGCTGTCATCCCGAAACTCGACAAGATCTTTTCAAACTTTGGCATTCCCGAAGTTGTCAAGACAGACAATGGACCGCCATTCAATGGACAAGACTTCGTCAACTTTTCTGAGCATATTGGATTCAAACACCGCCGTGTGATGCCACTACATCCTCAAGCAAATGGAGAAGATGAGAGATTCATGCAACCTCTCATGAAAGCGGTACACTGTGCTCATGCCGAAGGACGATCCTGGAAACAAGCTATGTATGCTTTTCTCAGGAACTACCGTGCAACACCACATGGAACACTGGGCAAGTCGCCTGGCGAACTTTTATTTGGACGTCCTATGAGAATCGCACTACCCGTCATGCCAGCCGAGGTAACGGATAAACGTCTCGCTCAGAAGGATGCACTAGCCAAGGGCAAAATGAAAATTGCTCATGATCAACGTGCAAAGGAACAGTTCATAAAGGTTGGTGACACTGTTCTCGTTAAAAAGAAAAAAGAGGGAAAGTTAGATATGCCGTATGATACAAAACCATATAAAGTGATTAGTGTAAAAGGAACTATGGTAACAGCTAGTAATAGAGATCATAGTATAACACGTAATATGGCTTATTTCAAAGTGATTCCAACTAGTGTAGAAAATGATGAAGTGCAAAGTCGTGCAAAAGAAAAAGAAAAAAATAGTTATAACCCGACAAACAATTCATCAAGGGATGTTATTGCATTTAAGGACTCTCGTCCTAAACGTCATGTTAAACGCCCTACACGATTTGATGATTAATTGTGTTCCTATGTAATGAAAAGTATTTACTTATTATGCTAAACTAAATTTAATATTGTTTGAATAATGCAGATATCTCATTCAATATTTTGTAACTTTGTATTACAGTTTCTTTCATGTTTGTTTAACATTGCATATGTATTTTTAACATTGAAATCCTTTGTGGAAAAGATTAAGTTGTTTAAATTCTTTGTGTGCTTAATTAATGTTAAATGTATGCAGTATCTCTTGATATGGTAATAACTTACTTTGTGTCAATAACTTTGCTTTGTGCTACAAGCATGGTAGACATCCTGTATTCATTCTTTTTAAAGAAAAGGAGGGATGTCATGTTCACAGAAAATGGTACCATCCGTTTTCTATGTGTGGCGGCTGAGACGCCAGAGAGAGGAGGTAAACAATAGAGCGTACAGGACGCCCGCCAAGCTTGGTAGCTACTAGTCATGTAATCATATTAAGTATTAAAGTCAGTAACCAAGTCATGACTTTACATCAACCCTACAACCAAGACTTCCTCAGTAACACACAAACACCACACTGGACTCTGACGAAAATTGGGTATAAAATACAGGACTGATGAAATTTGAGCTTAAAACTGTCTCTGACTAATTTTGCTAGCAAACTGGACTCTGGCGAATTTCTGTTGATAATTGGACTCTGATGAAATATGAGCTTAAAACTGTCTCTGACTAATTTTGCTCACAAAGTCGACTCTGGTCATTTTTAGGTATAAAATGGTCTCTGACAAAATTCTGTCTATAACTGGGCTCTGTTCAATTTTGGTCTTTACAGGTGAAATAGCCGTAAATGTATATAAAACTAAATGTTATGGCTAAGTTGTCTGTTTTCCTTAACAAAACATCTAAGACAATATTCTCTGAAAATGGTTTTTTTCCAATTCGGTCATAAACATATAAATAAAATTCTATGATTATTTGAAACTGAAAATAGCTGTAAGGAAATAGGAAAAGAGAGAGAGAGAGAGAGAGAGAGAGAGAGAGAGAGAGAGAGAGAGAGAGAGAGAGAGAGAGAGAGAGAGAGAGAGAGAGAGAGAGAGAGAGAGAGAGAGGGACGGTCCAGATATTATGGAGAAGATAAGATAAGATAAGATAAGAGGTAACCTGAAGGCCGCGTCTGACTGGGACCGTAAGGTAAACACAGGTGGGCCACAGATTGTGAGGTAAGGGGGGGAGGGAGGGGTGTGAGGTATGAGCGGGAGATGCAGGGGAAGGCCGTGAAATGATTCAGATATATAGCAATATACTAGTTTCTAAGTAAGAATCCCATAAGAACTCTTAACAAAACTCGTATAACATTATTTTCATAAGAACTCTTAACAAACTCGTACGATATTATTTTCATTATAAGAACTTTAACAACTTCTAAAATATGTGACTGACAAAATTTACCTGAAAACCCTGGATCATAAACACGATTTTGAATTTCTCCCATAAGAACTTTAACAAAACTCGTATGACATTATTTTCATCAAAAGAACTTTAACAAACTTCTAAAATCTGTGACTGACAAAATTTACCTGAAAACCCTGGCTCACACGTGGGATATTGGAACCTGAAAACCATGGCTCACACAGACGATATTGGAACCTGAAAACCATGGCTCACACAGACGATTTTTGACCTGAAACCCCGGAAAACCATGGCTCACACAGACGATTTCCCCCCCCCCCCCAAAAAAAAATCGTCTGTTCGTTGCCATCCCTACTACTCTTCACTACCCTTGACGTGGTGTTCACTACCCTTGCCGCCATGTTTACTACCCTTGGTGTGGTGTTCACTACCCTTAACGTGGTGTTCACTACTCTTTGCGTGGTGTTCACTACCCTTAACGTGGTGTTCACTACCCATGACGACATGTTCACTACCCTTGGCGTGGGGTTCACTAACCTTGGCGTGGTGTTCACTAACATTGGGCGTGGTGTTCACCATTCTTGGCGTGTGTTCACTGCCCTTGGCGTGGTGTTCACTACCCATGGCATGGTGTTCACTACCCATGGAGTGGTGTTTACTACCCTTGGCGTGGTGTTCACTATCCTTAGCGTGGTGTTCACTATCCTTAACGTGGTGTTCACAACCCTTGCCGTGGTATTCACTACCCTTGGCGTGGTGCTCACTACCCTTAGCGTGATGTTCACTAAACTTGCCGTGGTGTTCACTACCCATGACATGGTGTTCACTACCCATGGCGTGGTGTTCACTACCCTTGGCGTGGTGATCACTACCCTTGCATGTTCTTCACTACCCTTGACGTGGTGTTCACGACTCTTGCCGTCATGTTTACTACCCTTGGCCGTGGTGTTCACTACCCTTACGTGGTGTTCACGACTCTTGGCGTGGTGTTTCACTACCCTTAACGTGGTGTTCACTACCCATGACGTCATGTTCACTACCCTTGGCGTGGGGTTCACTAACCTTGGCGTGGTGTTCACCACCCTTTGGCGTGGTGTTCACTGCCCTTGGCGTGGTGTTCACTACCCATGGCATGGTGTTCACTACCCATGGCGTGGTGTTTATTTCCCTTGGCGTGGTGTTCACTACCCTAGGCGTCATGTTCACTACCCTTTGCGTGGGTGTTCACTACCCTTGGCTTGGTGTTTCACTACCCTTCACTTAGTGTTCACTACCTTTGGCATGGTGTTCACTACCCTTGGCATGGTGTTCGCTACCCTTAGCGTGGTGTTCAATATCCTTAATGTGGTGTTCACTATCCTTGGCGTGGTGTTCACTACCCTTTGCGTGGTGTTCACTACCCTTGGCGTGGTGTTCACTACCCTTTGCGTGGTGTTCACTACCCTTGGCGTGGTGATCACTACCCTTGCCATGTTCTTCACTACCCTTGACGTGGTGTTCACTACCCTTGCCGTCATGTTTACTACCCTTGGCGTGTTGTTCACTACCCTTAACGTGGTATTCACTGAACTTGCCGTGGTGTTCACTACCCATGGCATGGTGTTCACTACCCATGGCGTGGTGTTCACTACCCTTGGCGTGGTGATCACTACCCTTGCCATGTTCTTCACTACCCTTGACGTGGTGTTCACTACCCTTGCCGTCATGTTTACTACCCTTGGTGTGGTGTTCACTACCCTTAACGTGGTGTTTCACTACTCTTGGCGTGGTGTTCACTACCCTTAACGTGGAGTTCACTACCATGACGTCATGTTCACTACCCTTGGCGTGGGGTTCACTAACCTTGGCGTGGTGTTCACTAACCTTGGCGTGGTGTTCACCATTCTTGGCGTGGTGTTCACTGCCCTTGGCGTGGTGTTCACTACCCATGGAGTGGTGTTTACTACCCTTGGCGTGGTGTTCACTATCCTTAGCGTGGTGTTCACTATCCTTAACGTGGTGTTCACAACCCTTGCCGTGGTATTCACTACCCTTGGCGTGGTGTTCACTACCCTTAGCGTGATGTTCACTGAACTTGCCGTGGTGTTCACTACCCATGACATGGTGTTCACTACCCATGGCGTGGTGTTCACTACCCTTGGCGTGGTGATCACTACCCTTGGCATGTTCTTCACTACCCTTGACGTGGTGTTCACGACTCTTGCCGTCATGTTTACTACCCTTGGCGTGGTGTTCACTACCCTTAACGTGGTGTTCACGACTCTTGGCGTGGTGTTCACTACCCTTAACGTGGTGTTCACTACCCATGACGTCATGTTCACTACCCTTGGCGTGGGGTTCACTAACCTTGGCGTGGTGTTCACCACCCTTGGCGTGGTGTTCACTGCCCTTGGCGTGGTGTTCACTACCCATGGCATGGTGTTCACTACCCATGGCGTGGTGTTTATTTCCCTTGGCGTGGTGTTCACTACTCTAGGCGTCATGTTCACTACCCTTTGCGTGGTGTTCACTACCCTTGGCTCGGTGTTCACTACCCTTCACTTAGTGTTCACTACCTTTGGCATGGTGTTCACTACCCTTGGCATGGTGTTCACTACCCTTAGCGTGGTGTTCAATATCCTTAACGTGGTGTTCACTATCCTTGGCGTGGTGTTCACTACCCTTTGCGTGGTGTTCACTACCCTTGGCGTGGTGTTCACTACCCTTTGCGTGGTGTTCACTACCCTTGGCGTGGTGATCACTACCCTTGCCATGTTCTTCACTACCCTTGACGTGGTGTTCACTACCCTTGCCGTCATGTTTACTACCCTTGGCGTGTTGTTCACTACCCTTAACGTGGTGTTCACTGAACTTGCCGTGGTGTTCACTATCCATGGCATGGTGTTCACTACCCATGGCGTGGTGTTCACTACCCTTGGCGTGGTGATCACTACCCTTGCCATGTTCTTCACTACCCTTGACGTGGTGTTCACTACCCTTGCCGTCATGTTTACTACCCTTGGCGTGGTGTTCACTACCCTTAACGTGGTGTTCAATACTCTTGGCGTGGTGTTCACTACCCGTAACGTGGTGTTCACTACCCATGACGTCATGTTCACTACCCTTGGCGTGGGGTTCACTACCCTTGCCGTCATGTTTACTACCCTTGGCGTGGTGTTCACTACCCTTAACGTGGTGTTCACTGCTCTTGGCGTGGTGTTCACTACCCTTAACGTGGTGTTCACTACCCATGACGTCATGTTCACTACCCTTGGCGTGGGGTTCACTAACCTTGGCGTGGTGTTCACCATTCTTGGCGTGGTGTTCACTGCCCTTGGCGTGTGTTCACTACCCATGGCGTGGTGTTTACTACCCTTGGCGTGGTGTTCACTATTTTTAGCGTGGTGTTCACTATCCTTGGAGTTGTGTTTACTATTCAAGGCGTGATATTCACTATCCTTGGCGTGGTGTTCACTATCCTTAGCGTGGTGTTCACTATCCTTAACGTGGTGTTCACAACCCTTGCCGTGGTATTCACTACCCTTGGCGTGGTGTTCACTACCTTTAGCGTGATGTTCACTGAACTTGCCGTGGTGTTCACTACCCATGACATGGTGTTCACTACCATGGCGTGGTGTTCACTACCCTTGGCGTGGTGATCACTACCCTTGGCATGTTCTTCACTACCCTTGACGTGGTGTTCACGACTCTTGCCGTCATGTTACTACCCTTGGCGTGGTGTTCACTACCCTTAACGTGGTGTTCACTACTCTTGGCGTGGTGTTCACTACCCTTAACGTTGTGTTCACTACCCATGACGTCATGTTCACTACCCTTAGCGTGGGGTTCACTAACCTTGGCGTGGTGTTCACCACCCTTGGCGTGGTGTTCACTGCCCTTGGCGTGGTGTTCACTACCCATTGGCATGGTGTTCACTACCCATGGCGTGGTGTTTATTTCCCTTGGCGTGGTGTTCACTACCCTAGGCGTCATGTTCACTACCCTTAACGTGGTGTTCACTACTCTTGGCGTGGTGTTCACTACCCTTAACGTGGTGTTCACTACCCATGACGTCATGTTCACTACTCTTGGCGTGGTGTTCACTACCCTTAACGTGGTGTTCACTACCCATGACGTCATGTTCACTACCCTTGGCGTGGGGTTCACTAACCTTGGCGTGGTGTTCACCATTCTTGGCGTGGTGTTCACTGCCCTTGGCGTGGTGTTCACTACCCATGGCATGGTGTTCACTACCATGGCGTGGAGTTTACTACCCTTGGCGTGGTGTTCACTATCCTTAGCGTGGTGTTCACTATCCTTGGAGTTGTGTTTACTATCCAAGGCGTGATATTCACTATCCTTGGCGTGGTGTGCACTATCCTTAGAGTGGTGTTCACTATCCTTAACGTGGTGTTCACAACCCTTGCCGTGGTATTCACTACCCTTGGCGTGGTGTTCACTACCCTTTGCGTGATGTTCACTGAACTTGCCGTGGTGTTCACTACCCATGACATGGTGTTCACTACCCATTGCGTGGTGTTCACTATCCTTGGCGTGGTGATCACTACCCTTGGCATGTTCTTCACTACCCTTGACGTGGTGTTCACGACTCTTGCCGTCATGTTTACTACCCTTGGGGTGGTGTTCACTACCCTTAACGTGGTGTTCACTACTCTTGGCGTGGTGTTCACTACATTTAACGTGGTGTTCACTACCCATGACGTCATGTTCACTACCCTTGGCGTGGGGTTCACTAACCTTGGCGTGGTGTTCACCACCCTTGGCGTGGTGTTCACTGCCCTTGGCATGGTGTTCACTACCCATGGTGTGGTGTTCACTACCCTTGGCGTGGTGATCACTACCCTTGCCATGTTCTTCACTACCCTTGACGTGGTGTTCACTACCCTTGCCGTCATGTTTACTACCCTTGGCGTGGTGTTCACTACCCTTAACGTGGTGTTCACTACTCTTGGCGTGGTGTTCACTACCCTTAACGTGGTGTTCACTACATATGACGTCATGTTCACTACCCTTGGCGTGGGGTTCACTACCCTTGCCGTCATGTTTACTACCCTTGGCGTGGTGTTCACTACCCTTAACGTGGTGTTCACTGATCTTGGCGTGGTGTTCACTACCCTTAACGTGGTGTTCACTACCCATGACGTCATGTTCACTACCCTTGGCGTGGGGTTCACTAACCTTGGCGTGGTGTTCACCATTCTTGGCGTGGTGTTCACTGCCCTTGGCGTGGTGTTCACTACCCATGGCATGGTGTTCACTACCCATGGCGTGGTGTTTACTACCCTTGGCGTGGTGTTCACTATCCTTAGCGTGGTGTTCACTATCCTTGGAGTTGTGTTTACTATCCAAGGCGTGATATTCACTATCCTTGGCGTTGTGTTCACTATCCTTAGCGTGGTGTTCACTATCCTTAACGTGGTGTTCACAACCCATGCCGTGGTATTCACTACCCTTGGCGTGGTGTTCACTACCTTAGCGTGATGTTCACTGAACTTGCCGTGGTGTTCACTACCCATGACATTGTGTTCACTACCCATGGCGTGGTGTTCACTACCCTTGGCGTGGTGATCACTACCCTTGGCATGTTCTTCACTACCCTTGACGTGGTGTTCACGACTCTTGCCGTCATGTTTACTACCATTGGCGTGGTGTTCACTACCCTTAACGTGGTGTTCACTACTCTTGGCGTGGTGTTCACTACCCTTAACGTGCTGTTCACTACCCATGACGTCATGTTCACTACCCTTGGCGTGGGGTTCACTAACCTTGGCGTGGTGTTCACCACCTTTGGCGTGGTGTTTCACTGCCCTTGGCGTGGTGTTCACTACCCATGGCATGGTGTTCACTACCCATGGCGTGGTGTTTATTTCCCTTGGCGTGGTGTTCACTACCCTAGGCGTCATGTTCACTACCCTTAACGTGGTGTTCACTACTCTTGGCGTGGTGTTCACTACCCTTAACGTGGTGTTCACTACCCATGACGTCATGTTCACTACTCTTGGCGTGGTGTTCACTACCCTTAACGTGGTGTTCACTACCCATGACGTCATGTTCACTACCCTTGGCGTGGGGTTCACTAACCTTGGCGTGGTGTTCACCATTCTTGGCGTGGTGTTCACTGCCCTTGGCGTGGTGTTCACTACCCATGGCATGGTGTTCACTAACCATGGCGTGGAGTTTACTACCCTTGGCGTGGTGTTCACTATCCTTAGCGTGGTGTTCACTATCCTTGGAGTTGTGTTTACTATCCAAGGCGTGATATTCACTATCCTTGGCGTGGTGTTCACTATCCTTAGAGTGGTGTTCACTATCCTTAACGTGGTGTTCACAACCCTTGCCGTGGTATTCACTACCCTTGGCGTGGTGTTCACTACCCTTAGCGTGATGTTCACTGAACTTGCCGTGGTGTTCACTACCCATGACATGGTGTTCACTACCCATGGCGTGGTGTTCACTATCCTTGGCGTGGTGATCACTACCCTTGGCATGTTCTTCACTACCCTTGACGTGGTGTTCACGACTCTTGCCGTCATGTTTACTACCCTTGGGGTGGTGTTCACTACCCTTAACGTGGTGTTCACTACTCTTGGCGTGGTGTTCACTACATTTAACGTGGTGTTCACTACCCATGACGTCATGTTCACTACCCTTGGCGTGGGGTTCACTAACCTTGGCGTGGTGTTCACCACCCTTGGCGTGGTGTTCACTGCCCTTGGCATGGTGTTCACTACCCATGGCGTGGTGTTCACTACCCTTGGCGTGGTGATCACTACCCTTGCTATGTTCTTCACTACCCTTGACGTGGTGTTCACTACCCTTGCCGTCATGTTTACTACCCTTGGCGTGGTGTTCACTACCCTTAACGTGGTGTTCACTACTCTTGGCGTGGTGTTCACTACCCTTAACGTGGTGTTCACTACCCATGACGTCATGTTCACTACCCTTGGCGTGGGGTTCACTACCCTTGCCGTCATGTTTACTACCCTTGGCGTGGTGTTCACTACCCTTAACGTGGTGTTCACTGCTCTTGGCGTGGTGTTCACTACCCTTAACGTGGTGTTCACTACCCATGACGTCATGTTCACTACCCTTGGCGTGGGGTTCACTAACCTTGGCGTGGTGTTCACCATTCTTGGCGTGGTGTTCACTGCCCTTGGCGTGGTGTTCACTACCCATGGCATGGTGTTCACTACCCATGGCGTGGTGTTTACTACCCTTGGCGTGGTGTTCACTATCCTCAGCGTGGTGTTCACTATCCTTGGAGTTGTGTTTACTATCCAAGGCGTGATATTCACTATCCTTGGCGTTGTGTTCACTATCCTTAGCGTGGTGTTCACTATCCTTAACGTGGTGTTCACAACCCATGCCGTGGTATTCACTACCCTTGGCGTGGTGTTCACTACCCTTAGCGTGATGTTCACTGAACTTGCCGTGGTGTTCACTACCCATGACATTGTGTTGACTACCCATGGCGTGGTGTTCACTACCCTTGGTGTGGTGATCACTACCCTTGGCATGTTCTTCACTACCCTTGACGTGGTGTTCACGACTCTTGCCGTCATGTTTACTACCATTGGCGTGGTGTTCACTACCCTTAACGTGGTGTTCACTACCCTTAACGTGGTGTTCACTACCCTTAACGTGCTGTTCACTACCCATGACGTCATGTTCACTACCCTTGGCGTGGGGTTCACTAACCTTGGCGTGGTGTTCACCACCCTTGGCGTGGTGTTCACAGCCCTTGGCGTGGTGTTCACTACCCATGGCATGGTGTTCACTACCCATGGCGTGGTGTTTATTTCCCTTGGCGTGGTGTTCACTACCCTTGGCGTCATGTTCACTACCCTTTGCGTGGTGTTCACTACCCTTGCCGCCATGTTTACTACCCTTGGTGTGGTGTTCACTACCCTTAACGTGGTGTTCACTACTCTTGGCGTGGTGTTCACTACCCTTAACGTGGTGTTCACTACCCATGACGTCATGTTCACTACCCTTGGCGTGGGGTTCACTAACCTTGGCATGGTGTTCACCATTCTTGGCGTGGTGTTCACTGCCCTTGGCTTGGTGCTCACTACCCATGGCATGGTGTTCACTACCCATGGCGTGGTGTTTACTACCCTTGGCGTGGTGTTCACTATCCTTAGCGTGGTGTTCACTATCCTTGGAGTTGTGTTTACTATCCAAGGCGTGATATTCACTATCCTAGGCGTGGTGTTCACTATCCTTAGCGTGGTGTTCACTATCCTTAACGTGGTGTTCATAACCCTTGCCATGGTATTCACTACCCTTGGCGTGGTGTTCACTACCCTTAGCGTGATGTTCACTGAACTTGCCGTGGTGTTCACTACCCATGACATGGTGTTCACTACCCATGGCGTGGTGTTCACTACCCTTGGCGTGGTGATCACTACCCTTGGCATGTTCTTCACTACCATTGACGTGGTGTTCACGACTCTTGCCGTCATGTTTACTACCCTTGGCGTGGTGTTCACTACCCTTAACGTGGTGTTCACTACTCTTGGCGTGGTGTTCACTACCCTTAACGTGGTGTTCACTACCCATGACGTCATGTTCACTACCCTTGGCGTGGGGTTCACTAACCTTGGCGTGGTGTTCACCACCCTTGGCGTGGTGTTCACTGCCCTTGGCGTGGTGTTCACTACCCATGGCATGGTGTTCACTACCCATGGCGTGGTGTTTATTTCCCTTGGCGTGGAGTTCACTACCCTAGTCGTCATGTTCACTACCCTTTGCGTGGTGTTCACTACCCTTGGCTTGGTGTTCACTACCCTTCACTTAGTGTTCACTACCTTTGGCATGGTGTTCACTACCCTTGGCATGGTGTTCACTACCCTTAGCGTGGTGTTCAATATTCTTAACGTGGTGTTCACTATCCTTGGCGTGGTGTTCACTACCCTTTGCGTGGTGTTCACTACCCTTGGCGTGGTGTTCACTACCCTTTGCGTGGTGTTCACTACCCTTGGCGTGGTGATCAATACCCTTGCCATGTTCTTCACTACCCTTGACGTGGTGTTCACTACCCTTGCTGTCATGTTTACTACCCTTGGCGTGTTGTTCACTACCCTTAACGTGGTGTTTCACTGAACTTGCCGTGGTGTTCACTACCCATGGCATGGTGTTCACTACCCATGGCGTGGTGTTCACTACCCTTGGCGTGGTGTTCACTATCCTTAGCGTGGTTTTCACTATCCTTGGAGTTGTGTTTACTATCCAAGGCGTGATATTCACTATCCTTGGCGTGGTGTTCACTATCCTTAGAGTGGTGTTCACTATCCTTAACGTGGTGTTCACAACCCTTGCCGTGGTATTCACTACCCTTGGCGTGGTGTTCACTACCCTTAGCATGATGTTCACTGAACTTGCCGTGGTGTTCACTACCCATGACATGGTGTTCACTACCCATGGCGTGGTGTTCACTATCCTTGGCGTGGTGATCACTACCCTTGGCATGTTCTTCACTACCCTTGACGTGGTGTTCACGACTCTTGCCGTCATGTTTACTACCCTTGGGGTGGTGTTCACTACCCTTAACGTGGTGTTCACTACTCTTGGCGTGGTGTTCACTACATTTAACGTGGTGTTCACTACCCATGACGTCATGTTCACTACCCTTGGCGTGGGGTTCACTAACCTTGGCGTGGTGTTCACCACCCTTGGCGTGGTGTTCACTGCCCTTGGCATGGTGTTCACTACCCATGGCGTGGTGTTCACTACCCTTGGCGTGGTGATCACTACCCTTGCCATGTTCTTCACTACCCTTGACGTGGTGTTCACTACCCTTGCCGTCATGTTTACTACCCTTGGCGTGGTGTTCACTACCCTTAACGTGGTGTTCACTACTCTTGGCGTGGTGTTCACTACCCTTAACGTGGTGTTCACTACCCATGACGTCATGTTCACTACCCTTGGCGTGGGGTTCACTACCCTTGCCGTCATGTTTACTACCCTTGGCGTGGTGTTCACTACCCTTAACGTGGTGTTCACTGCTCTTGGCGTGGTGTTCACTACCCTTAACGTGGTGTTCACTACCCATGACGTCATGTTCACTACCCTTGGCGTGGGGTTCACTAACCTTGGCATGGTGTTCACCATTCTTGGCGTGGTGTTCACTGCCCTTGGCGTGGTGCTCACTACCCATGGCATGGTGTTCACTACCCATGGCGTGGTGTTTACTACCCTTGGCGTGGTGTTCACTATCCTTAGCGTGGTGTTCACTATCCTTGGAGTTGTGTTTACTATCCAAGGCGTGATATTCACTATCCTTGGCGTGGTGTTCACTATCCTTAGCGTGGTGTTCACTATCCTTAACGTGGTGTTCACAACCCTTGCCATGGTATTCACTACCCTTGGCGTGGTGTTCACTACCCTTAGCGTGATGTTCACTGAACTTGCCGTGGTGTTCACTACCCATGACATGGTGTTCACTACCCATGGCGTGGTGTTCACTACCCTTGGCGTGGTGATCACTACCCTTGGCATGTTCTTCACTACCATTGACGTGGTGTTCACGACTCTTGCCGTCATGTTTACTACCCTTGGCGTGGTGTTCACTACCCTTAACGTGGTGTTCACTACTCTTGGCGTGGTGTTCACTACCCTTAACGTGGTGTTCACTACCCATGACGTCATGTTCACTACCCTTGGCGTGGGGTTCACTAACCTTGGCGTGGTGTTCACCACCCTTGGCGTGGTGTTCACTGCCCTTGGCGTGGTGTTCACTACCCATATCATGGTGTTCACTACCCATGGCGTGGTGTTTATTTCCCTTGGCGTGGAGTTCACTACCCTAGTCGTCATGTTCACTACCCTTTGCGTGGTGTTCACTACCCTTGGCTTGGTGTTCACTACCCTTCACTTAGTGTTCACTACCTTTGGCATGGTGTTCACTACCCTTGGCATGGTGTTCACTACCCTTAGCGTGGTGTTCAATATTCTTAACGTGGTGTTCACTATCCTTGGCGTGGTGTTCACTACCCTTTGCGTGGTGTTCACTACCCTTGGCGTGGTGTTCACTACCCTTTGCGTGGTGTTCACTACCCTTGGCGTGGTGATCAATACCCTTGCCATGTTCTTCACTACCCTTGACGTGGTGTTCACTACCCTTGCTGTCATGTTTACTACCCTTGGCGTGTTGTTCACTACCCTTAACGTGGTGTTCACTGAACTTGCCGTGGTGTTCACTACCCATGGCATGGTGTTCACTACCCATGGCGTGGTGTTCACTACCCTTGGCGTGGTGATCACTACCCTTGCCATGTTCTTCACTACCCTTGACGTGGTGTTCACTACCCTTGCCGTCATGTTTACTACCCTTGGCGTGGTGTTCACTACCCTTAACGTGGTGTTCACTACTCTTGGCGTGGTGTTCACTACCCTTAACGTGGTGTTCACTACCCATGACGTCATTTTCACTACCCTTGGCGTGTTGTTCACTACCCTTGCCGTCATGTTTACTACCCTTGGCGTGGTGTTCACTACCCTTAACGTGGTGCTCACTGCTCTTGGCGTGGTGTTCACTACCCTTAACGTGGTGTTCACTACCCATGACGTCATGTTCACTACCCTTGGCGTGGGGTTCACTAACCTTGGCGTGGTGTTCACCATTCTTGGCGTGGTGTTCACTGCCCTTGGCGTGGTGTTCACTACCCATGGCATGGTGTTCACTACCCATGGCGTGGTGTTTACTACCCTTGGCGTGGTGTTCACTATCCTTAGCGTGGTGTTCACTATCCTTGGAGTTGTGTTTACTATCCAAGGCGTGATATTCACTATCCTTGGCGTGGTGTTCACTATCCTTAGCGTGGTGTTCACTATCCTTAACGTGGTGTTCACAACCCTTGCCGTGGTATTCACTACCCTTGGCGTGGTGTTCACTACCCTTAGCGTGATGTTCACTGAACTTGCCGTGGTGTTCACTACCCTTGACATGGTGTTCACTACCCATGGCGTGGTGTTCACTACCCTTGGCGTGGTGATCACTACCCTTGGCATGTTCTTCACTACCCTTGACGTGGTGTTCACGACTCTTGAGGTCATGTTTACTACCCTTGGCGTGGTGTTCACTACCCTTAACGTGGTGTTCACTACTCTTGGCGTGGTGTTCACTACTCTTAACGTGGTGTTCACTACCCATGACGTCATGTTCACTACCCTTGGCGTGGGGTTCACTAACCTTGGCGTGGTGTTCACCACCCTTGGCGTGGTGTTCACTGCACTTGGCGTGGTGTTCACTACCCATGGCATGGTGTTCACTACCCATGGCGTGGTGTTTATTTCCCTTGGCGTGGTGTTCACTACCCTAGGCGTTATGTTCACTACCCTTTGCGTGGTGTTCACTACCCTTGGCTTGGTGTTCACTACCCTTCACTTAGTGTTCACTACCTTTGGCATGGTGTTCACTACCCTTGGCATGGTGTTCACTACCCTTAGCGTGGTGTTCAATATCCTTAACGTGGTGTTCACTATCCTTGGCGTGGTGTTCACTACCCTTTGCGTGGTGTTCACTACCCTTGGCGTGGTGTTCACTACCCTTTGCGTGGTGTTCACTACCCTTGGCGTGGTGATCACTACCCTTGCCATGTTCTTCACTACCCTTGACGTGGTGTTCACTACCCTTGCCGTCATGTTTACTACCCTTGGCGTGGTGTTCACTACCCTTAACGTGGTGTTCACTACTCTTGGCGTGGTGTTCACTACCCTTAACGTGGTGTTCACTACCTATGACGTCATGTTCACTACCCTTGGCGTGGGGTTCACTACCCTTGCCGTCATGTTTACTACCCTTGGCGTGGTGTTCACTACCCTTAACGTGGTGTTCTCTGCTCTTGGCGTGGTGTTCACTACCCTTAACGTGGTGTTCACTACCCATGACGTCATGTTCACTACCCTTGGCGTGGGGTTCACTAACCTTGGCGTGGTGTTCACCATTCTTGGCGTGGTGTTCACTGCCCTTGGCGTGGTGTTCACTACCCATGGCATGGTGTTCACTACCCATGGCGTGGTGTTTACTACCCTTGGCGTGGTGTTCACTATCCTTAGCGTGGTGTTCACTATCCTTGGAGTTGTGTTTACTATCCAAGGCGTGGTATTCACTATCCTTGGCGTGGTGTTCACTATCCTTAGCGTGGTGTTCACTATCCTTAACGTGGTGTTCATAACCCTTGCCGTGGTATTCACTACCCTTGGCGTGGTGTTCACTACCCTTAGCGTGATGTTCACTGAACTTGCCGTGGTGTTCACTACCCATGACATGGTGTTCACTACCCATGGCGTGGTGTTCACTACCCTTGGCGTGGTGATCACTACCCTTGGCATGTTCTTCACTACCCTTGACGTGGTGTTCACGACTCTTGCCGTCATGTTTACTACCCTTGGCGTGGTGTTCACTACCCTTAACGTGGTGTTCACTACTCTTGGCGTGGTGTTCACTACCCTTAACGTGGTGTTCACTACCCATGACGTCATGTTCACTACCCTTGGCGTGGTGTTCACTGCCCTTTTCGTGGTCTTCACTACCCATTACATGGTGTTCACTACCCATGGCGTGGTGTTTATTTCCCTTGGCGTGGTGTTCACTACCCTAGGCGTCATGTTCACTACCCTTTGCGTGGTGTTCACTACCCTTGGCTTGGTGTTCACTACCCTTCACTTAGTGTTCACTACCTTTGGCATGGTGTTCACTACCCTTGGCATGATGTTCACTACCCTTAGCGTGGTGTTCAATATCCTTAACGTGGTGTTCACTATCCTTGGCGTGGTGTTCACTACCCTTTGCGTGGTGTTCACTACCCTTGGCGTGGTGTTCACTACCCTTTGCGTGGTGTTCACTACCCTTGGCGTGGTGATCACTACCCTTCCCATGTTCTTCACTACCCTTGACGTGGTGTTCACTACCCTTGCCGTCATGTTTACTACCCTTGGCGTGTTGTTCACTACCCTTAACGTGGTGTTCACTGAACTTGCCGTGGTGTTTATTATAGACTGTGGGTTGGTTGGTATTGTCGTCGTTGATCCTTCTCTACGGACAACCCAACCCACAACTCGGTAGAGTGCTTATACTAGGAGATCACCCTTGGCGCTTCTGGCTCTTGGAGAGGGGCTCAACGTCACACGTTTAGGGGATGCAGCTTCAACACTTAGCCTCGTTGTCACGTGCACACACCCACTCGAGCCGCTGTGACTCCCCACTCTCTCCTTAGGTGATATGATCTCCTCAATCCCCTTTTTGACTTATTAGTATTACCTTTTACCCTGTCCACGGCAGTGGTTCTTGGTTCTTTCTCTCTATCTCTCCTTCTTTACTACCTCCTGGGAAGCCTCACTAGGACAAGGGCAAACACCAGCAAATTGTGACACATTTACTGGACAAAGCACATACACGATACATACACACATATAATAATAATGAATCCTATACTCTACAATATCACAATCAGGTTGCACTCCAACACCATCAGAGCTCTATTATCAGCTTATCAAGTGGTATCCTATCTCCTGGTCCACCACCTGATACTATCAACCTCCTCAAGTTGATCAAGCCTACATACACTGTTGCACTATCAGCAAGATAATGTATATATAGAAAATCAGCATTTGAATGCAATAACATATATCAGTACAAATGTTCATTGATACACAACAATGATCAATCGATCAATATCAGTCCTAGAACGCACACATCTGTAGGTAATCCAGCCTACGACTGTAACTCTAAACTTCAGTATAAAAAAACTCCTTGACATAAGAATGCCAACAGTCACTCACCTCTCACTGCGTCTTGCACGCTAATGACAACCAAACACTATCAACTCCCTATAAGTAATCCACCAGAACTTCCCCTTCCACCTCTGGAAGTTCACTACCCTAATATCCTTAGGTTCTTCCGGGCTTCACTACCAGGATCCTCTGCAGCTCCTCCAGGCTGCTATCATGAAGCTTCCTTGAGCAACTACGGTGCTTCACCCTTCTGCTAGGGTCCTCCACAGCTCTCTTGGCTGCTACACCATGAAGTTTCCCCGAACAACTATGGTCCTTCTCCACCTCTACAGAAGCACGTGACACTCCTCTTCACTGCTGCTTCTCCTCACCGCTCGAGGTCCTCTGCTCCACTACCTTGGAGTCTCATCAGCTACTTCATCTGCTGGCTTCGAAGTTCTCAGCAACTTCTTCCCCAAAAGACAAACATGCAACCCATCGACACTCCAATAAAATGTTCCCCTTTAACACATAAACAAAAATAACCACACAATATGCTTGCCTCAAACCTCTATCTGTTCTCTACATACAGTGAGAGTGGACTCCCCCGTTTTGGGCGGGTCCATACTCCACCTCGCCTGGCGGCGGTCCTCACTCGCTGGGAGGGTCTTCCTCCGTCAAGAGCCAGGCTCCCTCAGTCGTCCGCCAGCGCTCAGAGGGGGCGGACGTCGCTCCGTGCTCCTCCCTCTTCACTCTCCTATTTCAGGCTTTCTGCCTTATTAAAACATGTCTAACTTATAAATAAACATTGCTACTGTCGCTGGGCACACGACCAACTACAAGTGATCACTATGAATTGGCGTATATCGTGCTTACCACAGATTAACTGATCGAGGGCGCTTTTCCTCTGACGGCGTCTGGTCAGGGCTCTCCACACAGCCCACGAAAATGCCTCTGAGTAGCTTATTAAACTCTGCTCGTCGACCAGGACTTGATACCACAACGTTCCCTGCTCGGTTCCACAGCTGGCACATCTACACACTTCTCTTCTCTTCGAGATATATCACTAGGGGTTCCCTTCTGGCGGGAGCTCAAATGGAGCGCGGCTTCCCCCTGCGATGTCTGGCACTCAAGTGAGGTCAAGGTCCTCCGGAAGCGAGCCTCACGCCTCCAGCAAAATGTCCACATCTCCTCGCCAGTCATTTATCTGTTTTCTTCTTCATTGCCCATGATCTCAAACTGTTATACATATCCAAGCAACTATTTTACATATGCGTTATCACCTCAAATTTTGCTAGACCTTCTAATCAGGTCAGGCTTGACGAATAACTCTCAAGGAGGGAGACTCGTTTCTCCTGTAGGCTGAGATCATAACAGTTCACTACCCATGGCATGGTGTTCACTACCCATGGCGTGGTGTTCACTACCCTTGGCGTGGTGATCACTACCCTTGCCATGTTCTTCACTACCCTTCACGTGGTGTTCACTACCCTTGCTGTCATGTTTACTACCCTTGGCGTGTTGTTCAATACCCTTAACGTGGTGTTCACTACCCATGACGTCATGTTCACTACCCTTGGCGTGGGGTTCACTAACCTTGGCGTGGTGATCACCACCCTTGGCGTGGTGTTCACTGCCCTTGGCGTGGTGTTCACTACCCATGGCATGGTGTTCACTACCCATGGCGTGGTGTTTACTACCCTTGGCGTGGTGTTCACTACCCTAGGCGTCATGTTCACTACCCTTTGCGTGGTGTTCACTACCCTTGGCTTGGTGTTCACCACCCTTCGGTTAGTGTTCACTACCCATGGCATGGTGTTCACTACCCATGGCGTGGTGTTCACTACCCTTGGCGTGGTGTTCCCTACCCTTAGCGTGGTGTTCACTACCCTTGGCGTCATGTTCACTACCCTTTGCGTGGTGTTCACTACCCTTGGCTTGGTGTTCACTACCCTTCACTTAGTGTTCACTACCATTGGCATGGTTTTCACTACCCTTGGCATGGTGTTCACTACCCAAAGCGTGGTGTTAACTACCCTTGGCGTGGTGTTCACTATCCTTGGTGTGATGTTCACTATCCTTGGCGTGGTGTTCAATACCCTTGGCGTGGTGTTCACTATCCTTGGCGTGGTGTTCACTACCCTTAGCGTGGTGTTCAATACCCTTGGCGTGGTGTTCACTACCCTTTGCGTGGTGTTCACTACCCTTGGAGTGGTGTTCACTACCCTTCACGTGCTGTTCACTACCCTTGGCATGGTGTTCACTACCCTTGGCATAGTGTTCACTCCCCTTGGCGTGGTGTTCACTACCCTTGGAGTGGTGATCACTACCCTTGGCGCGGTGTTCCCTACCCTTGGTGTGGTGTTCACTATCCTTTGCGTGGTGTTCACTATCCATAGCGTGGTGTTCACTTTCCTTTGCGTGGTGTTCACTATCCTTAGCGTGGTGTTCACTATCCTTAGCGTGGTGTTCACTACCCTTGGTGTGGTGTTCACTATCCTTAGCGTAGTGTTTACTATCCTTGGCGTGGTGTTCACTATCCATGGCGTGGTGTTCACTACCCCTGGTGTGGTGTTCACTATCCTTGCCGTAGTGTTCACTATCCTTGTGTGGTGTTCACTATCCTTGGCGTGATGTTCACTATCCTTGGCGTGGTGTTCACTATCCTTGGCGTGGTGTTTACTATCCTTGGCGTGGTGTTCACTGAACTAGGCGTGTTGTTCACTATCCTTAGCGTGGTGTTCACTATCCTTGGAGTTGTGTTTACTATCCAAGGCTTGGTTTTCACTCTCCTTGGCGTGGTGTTCACTATCCTTAGCGTGGTATTCACTATCCTTAGCGTGGTGTTCACAACCCTTGCCGTGGTATTCACTACCCTTGGCGTTGTGTTCATTACCCTTAGCGTGATGTTCATTGAACTTGCCGTGGTGTTCACTACCCATGGCATGGTGTTCACTACCTTTGGCGTGGTGTTCACTACCCTTGGCGTGGTGATCACTACCCTTGCCATGTTCTTCACTACCCTTGACGTGGTGTTCACTACCCTTGCCGTCATGTTTACTACCCTTGGCGTGTTGTTCACTACCCTTAACGTGGTGTTCACTACCCATGACGTCATGTTCACTACCCTTGGCGTGGGGTTCACTAACCTTGGCGTGGTGTTCACTGCCCTTTACGTGGTGTTCACTACCCATGGCATGGTGTTCACTATCCATTGCGTGGTGTTTACTACCCTTGGCGTGGTGTTCACTACCCTAGGCGTCATGTTCACTACCCTTTGCGTGGTGTTCACTACCTTTGGCTTGGTGTTCACCACCCTTCGGTTAGTGTTCACTACCATTGGCATGGTGTTCACTACCCTTGGCATGGTGTTCACTACCCTTAGCGTGGTGTTCAGTACCCTTAGCGTGGTGTTCACTATCCTTGGCGTGGTGTTCACTACCCTTGGAGTGGTGTTCACTACCCTTGACGTGGTGTTCACTACCCTTGGAGTGGTGTTCACTACCCTTTACGTGGTGTTCACTACCCTGGACGTGGTGTTCACTACCCTTGGCATGGTGTTCACTACCCTTGGCATAGTGCTCACTACCCGTAGCGTGGTGTTCACTACCCTTGGCGTGGTGTTCACTACCCTTGAAGTGGTGTTCCCTACCCTTAGCGTGGTGTTCAGTGCCCTTGGCGTGGTGTTCACTACCCATGGCATGGTGTTTACTACCCTTGGCGTGGTGTTCACTACCCTTGGCGTCATGTTCACTACCCTTGGCGTGGTGTTCACTATCCTTGGCGTGGTGTTTACTATTCTTGGCGTGGTGTTCACTAACCTTGGCGTGGTGTTCACTGAACTTGGCGTGGTGTTCACTATCCTTGGAGTGGTGTTTACTATCCTTGGCGTGGTGTTCACTGAACTAGGCGTGATGTTTTCAAAATATCAAAATAGTTTTCAAAATATCCCAAACATCCCAAATTCGACCCTTGAGCCTTATTTTGGAGCCAAATTCTGGCTCTCTGCCCATATTCGCAGTTTGAAAATGCGACTTTTTATACCGAAACTATGCCCATTACTGATATCGGCGATGGGTCACATTTTCACCAAACCCCCCCTGCAGTTTTCAAAATATCCCAAACATCCCAAATTTGACCCTTGAGCCATATTTTGGAGTTAAATTCTGGCTCTCTGCACGTATTCGCAGATTGAAATTACGACTTTTTATACCGAAAATATGCCAATTACTGAGAGCGGCGATATGTCACATTTTGCCCTAACTTCCCTGCAATTCTCAAAGTATCCAAAACATCCCAAAATCGACCCTTAAGCCAAATTTCAGAGCCAAATTCTGGCTCTCTGCGTGTATTCGCAGTTTGAAATTACAAAATATGCCAATTACTGAAAGCGGCGATGGATCACATTTTGCCTGAACCCTCCCTGCAGATTTAAAAGTATCCCAAACATCTCAAATTGGTAGCTTGAGCCATATTTTGGAGTCAAATTCTAGCTCTCTGCACGTATTCGCAATTTGAAGTTACGTATTTTTATACCGAAAATATGCCAATTACTGAGAGCGGCGAAGGGTCACATTTTGCCCAAACCCTTCCCTGCACTTTTCAAAATATCCCAAACATCCCAAATTAGACGCTTGAGCCCTATTTTGGAGCCAAATTCTGGCTCTCTGCACGTATTCGCAGTTTGAAACTACGATATTTTATACCGAAAATATGCCAATTACTGAGAGCGGCGAAGGGTCACATTTTGCCCCCCCACCCCCCTGCAGTATTCAAAATATCATAAACATCTCAAATTTGACCCTTGAGCCATATTTTGGAGCCAAATTCTGGCTCTCTGCACGTATTCGTTGATTGAAATTACGAATTTTTATACCGAAAATATGCCAATTACTGAAAGCGGCGATGGATCACATTTTGCCCGAACTCTCCCTGCGGTTTAAAAGTATCCCAAATATCCCAAATTCGACGCTTGAGCCATATTTTGGAGTCAAATTATCGCTCTCTGCACGTATTCGCAGTTTGAAATTACGTCTTTTTATACCAAAAATGTGCTAATTACTGAAAGCTGCGATGGATCACATTTTGCCCAAACACTCCCTGCAGTTTTTAAAATATCACAAACATCCCAAATTCGACGCTTGAGCCACATTTTGGAGCCAAATTCTGGCTCTCTGCACGTATTCACAGTTTGAAATTACGATTTTTATACTGAAAATATCTTAATTACTGAGAGCAGCGATGGGTCACATTTTGCCCAAACCCCCCCTGCAGTTTCCAAAGTATCCCAAACATCCTAAATTCGACCCTTGAGCAATATTTTGGAGCCAAATTCTGGCTCTCTGCCCATATTCGCAGTTTGAAAATGCGACTTTTTATACCGAAACTATGCCCATTACTGATATCGGCGATGGGTCACATTTTCACCAAACCCCCCCTGCAGTTTTCAAAATATCCCAAACATCCCAAATTTGACCCTTGAGCCTTATTTTGTAACTAAATTGTGGATCTGTGCACGTATTCGCAGTTTGAAATGACGATTTTTTATACAGAAAATATGCCAATTACTGAGTGCAGCGATGGGTCTTATTTTGCCCTAACTTCCCTGCAATTCTCAAAGTATCCAAAACATCCCAAAATCGACCCTTGAGCCATATTTTAGAGCCAAATTCTGGCTCTCTGCGTGTATTCGCAGTTTGAAATTACAAAATATGCCAATTACTGAAAGCGGCGATGGATCACAATTTGCCCGAACCCTCACTGCAGATTTAAAAGTATCCCAAACATCCCAAAATGGAAGCTTGAGCCATATTTTGGAGTCTAATTCTATCTCTCTGCACGTATTCTCAATTTGAAGTTACATATTTTTATACCGAAAATATGCCAATTACTAAGAGCGGCGAAGGGTCACATTTTGCCCAAACCCTTGCCTGCAGTTTTCAAAATATCCCAAACATCCCAAATTCGACGCTTGAGCCATATTTTGGAGCCAAATTCTGGTTCTCTGCACGTATTTGCAGTTTGAAATTACGATATTTTATACCGAAAATAGGTCAATTACTAATAGCGGCGAAGGGTCACATTTTGCCCCCCCCCCCCCCTGCAGTGTTTAAAATATCATAAACATCTCAAATTCGACCCTTGAGCCATATTTTGGAGCCAAATTCTGGCTCTCTGCACGTATTCGCTGATTGAAATTACGAATTTTTGTACCGAAAATATGCCAATTACTGAGAGCGACGATGGGTCACAGTTTGCCCAAACCCCCTGCAATTCTCAAAATATCCCAAACATCCAAAACTCGACTCTTGAGCCATATTTTGGTGCCAAATTCTGGCTCTCTCCATGTATTCGCAATTTGAAATTACGTCTTTTTATAACGAAAATATGCCAATTACTGAAAGCTGCGATGGATCACATTTTGCCCAAACACTCCCTGCAGTTTTTAAAATATCACAAACATCCTAAATATGACGCTTGAGCCACATTTTGGAGCCAAATTCTGGCTCTCTGTACGTAATCACAGTTTGAAATTACGATTTTTATACTGAAAATATATTAATTACTGAGAGCAGCGATGGGTCACATTTGGCCCAAACCCCCCCTGCAGTTTCCAAAGAATCCCTAACATCCCAAATTCGACGCTTGAGCAATAATTTGGAGCAAAATTTTGGCTCTCTGCACATATTCGCAGTTTGAAATTGCGACTTTTTATACCGAAAATATGCCCATTACTGATAGCGTCGATTGGTCAAATTTTCACCAAACCCCCCCATGCAGTTTTCAAAATATCCTAATCATCCCAAATTTGACCCTTGAGCCATATTTTGGAACCAAATTCTGGATCTGTGCACGTATTCGCAATTTGAAATGACGATTTTTTATACAGAAAATATGCCAATTACTGTGTGCAGCGATGGGTCTTATTTTGCCTAAACCCCTCTGCAGTTGTCAAAATATCAAAAACATCCCAAATTCTACCTTTGAGCCATATTTTTGGAGCCAAATTCTGGCTCTCTGCACGTATTCGCAGTTTAAAATTACGAATTTTTATACGACAATATGCTAATTACTGAAAGCGGCGATGGATCACATTTTACCCAAACCCTCCCTGCAGTTCTCAAAATATCCCAAACATCCCAAATTCGACGCTTGAGCCATATTTTGGAGAAAAGTTCTGGTTCTCTACACGTATTTGAAGTTTGAAGTTACTTTTTATACCGAAAATATGCCAATTACTGAGAGCTGCGATGGGTCAAATTTTGCCCAAAATCCACTTGCAGTTTTCAAAATATCCAAAAATTCCAAAATTCGAAGCTTGAGCAATATTTTGGGGCCAAATTCTGGCTCTCTGCACGTATTCGCAGTTTGAAATTACGATATTTTATACCGAAAATATGCCAATTACTGAGAGCAGCGATGGGTCACATTTTGCCCAAACCCACCTGCAGTTTTCAAAATATCCCAAACATCCTAAATTCGACCCTTGAGCCTTATTTTCGAGCAAATTCTGGCTCTTGGTACGTGTTCGCAGTTTGAAATAACGACTTTTTATACCTAAGATATGCCAATTACTGAGATCGGCAGAGGGTCACATTTTGCCCAAACCCTTCCCTGCAGTTTTAAAAATATCCCAAACATCCCAAATTCGACCCTTGAGCCATACTTTGGAGTTAAATTCTGGCTCTCTGCATGTATTCGCAAATTGAAATTACGACTTTTTATACAGAAAATATGCCAATTACTGTGAGCGGCGATGGGTCACATTTTGCCCAAACTCCCCCTGCATTTCTCAAAGTATCCAAAACATCCCAAAATCGACCCTTGAGCGATATTTTAGAGCCAAATTCTGGCTCTCTGCGTATATTCGCAGTTTGAAATTACAAAATATGCCAATTACTGAAAGCGGCGATGGATCACATTTTGCCCGAACCCTCCCTGCAGATTTAAAAGTATCCCAAACATCCCAAAATGGAAGCTTGAGCAATATTTTGGAGTCAAATTCTAGCTCTCTGCACGTATTCTCAATTTGAAGTTACGTATTTTTATACCGAAAATATGCCAATTACTAAGAGTGGCGAAGGGTCACATTTTGCCCAAACACTTGCCTGCAGTTCTCAAAATATCCCAAACATCCCAAATTCGACGCTTGAGCCATATTTTGGAGCCAAAATCTCGCTCTCTGCACGTATTTGCAGTTTGAAATTACGATATTTTATACCTAAAATAGGCCAATTACTGATAGCAGCGAAGGGTCACATTTTGCCCCCCCCCCCTGCAGTGTTTAAAATATCATAAACATCTCAAATTCGACCCTTGAGCCATATTTTGGAGCCAAATTCTGGCTCTCTGCACGTATTCGCTGATTGAAATTACGAATTTTTGTACCGAAAATATGCCAATTATTGAGAGCGACGATCGGGCACAATTTGCCCAAACCCCCTGCAATTCTCAAAATATCCCAAACATCCAAAACTCGACTCTTGAGCCATATTTTGGTGCCAAATTCTGGCTCTCTGCATGTATTCGCAATATGAAATTACGACCTTTTATATCGAAAATATGCCAATTACTGAAAGCGGCGATGGATCACATTTTGCCCGAATCCTCTCTGCGGTTTAAAAGTATCCCAAACATCCCAAATTCGACGCTTGAGCCATATTTTAGAGTCAAAATCTTTCTCTCTGCACGTATTCCCAGTTTGAAATTACGTCTTTTTATAACGAAAATATGCCAATTACTGAAAGCTGCGATGGATCACATTTTGCCCAAACACTCCCTGCAGTTTTAAAATATCACAAACATCCTAAATATGACGCTTGAGCCACATTTTGGAGCCAAATTCTGGCTCTCTGTACGTAATCACAGTTTGAAATTACGATTTTTATACTGAAAATATATTAATTACTGAGAGCAGCGATGGGTCACATTTGGCCCAAACCCCCCCTGCAGTTTCCAAAGAATCCCAAACATCCCAAATTCGACGCTTGAGCAATAATTTGGAGCAAAATTTTGGCTCTCTGCACATATTCGCAGTTTGAAATTGAGACTTTTTATAACGAAAATATGCCCATTACTGATAGCGTCGATTGGTCAAATTTTCACCAAACCTCCCCCTGGAGTTTTCAAAATATCCCAAACATCCCGAATTTGACCCTAGAGCCATATTTTGGAACCAAATTCTGGATCTGTGCACGTATTCGCAGTTTGAAATGGCGACTTTTTATACAGAAAATATGCCAATTACTGTGTGCAGCGATGGTTTTATTTTGCCTAAACCCCTCTGCAGTTGTCAAAATATCAAAAACATCCCAAATTCTACCTTTGTGCCATATTTTTGGAGCCAAATTCTGGCTCTCTGCACGTATTCGCAGTTTAAAATTACGAATTTTTATACGACAATATGCCAATTACTGAAAGCGGCGATGGATCCCATTTTGCCCAAACCCTCCCTGCAGTTCTCAAAATATCCAAAACATCCCAAATTCGACGCTTGAGCCATATTTTGGAGAAAAGTTCTGGTTCTCTACACGTATTTGAAGTTTGAAGTTACTTTTTATACCGAAAATATGCCAATTACTGAGAGCTGCGATGGGTCGCATTTTGCCCATAATCCACTTACAGTTTTCAAAATATCCAAAACATCCAAAATTCGAAGCTTGAGCCATATTTTGGGGCCAAATTCTGGCTCTCTGCACGTATTCGCAGTTTGAAATTACGATATTTTATACCGAAAATATGCCAATTACAGAGAGCAGCGATGGGTCACATTTTGCCCAAACCCCCCTGCAGTTTTCAAAATATCCCAAACATCCCAAATTCGACCCTTGAGCCTTATTTTCGAGCAAATTCTGGCTCTCGGTACGTGTTCGCAGTTTGAAATAATGACTTTTTATACCGAAGATATGCCAATTACTGAGAGCAGCAAAGGGTCACATTTTGCCCAAACCCTTCCCTGCAGTTTTAAAAATATCCCAAACATCCCAAATTCGACCCTTGAGCCATATTTTGGAGTTAAATTCTGGCTCTCTGCACGTATTCGCAAATTGAAATTACGACTTTTTATACCGAAAATATGCCAATTACTGAGAGCGGCGATGGGTCACATTTTGCCCAAACTCCCCTGCAATTCTCAAAGTATCCAAAACATCCCCAAATCGACCCTTGAGCCATATTTTAGAGCCAAATTCTGGCTCTCTGCGTGTATTCACAGTTTGAAATTACAAAATATGCCAATTACTGAGAGCGGCGATGGATCACATTTTGCTCGAACCCTCCCTGCAGATTTAAACGTATCCCAAACATCCCAAATTAGAAGCTTGAGCCATATTTTGGACTCAAATTCTAGCTCTCTGAACGGATTCGCAATTTGAAGTTACGTATTTTTATACCGAAAATATGCCAATTACTAAGAGCGACGAAGGGTCACATTTTGCCCAAACCCTTCCTGCAGTATTCAAAATATCCCAAACATCCCAAATTCGACGCTTGAGCAATAATTTTAGCAAAATTCTGGCTCTCTGCACATATTCGCAGATTGAAATTGCGACTTTTTATACCGAAAATATGCCCATTACTGATAGCGTCGATTGGTCAAATTTTCACCAACCCCCCCCCCCCCCCTGCAGTTTTCAAAATATCCCAAACATCCCAAATTTGACCCTTGAGCCATATTTTGGAACCAAATTCTGGATCTGTGCACGTATTCGCAGTTTGAAATGACGACTTTTTATACAGAAAATATGCCAATTACTGTGTGCAGCGATGGGTCTTATTTTGCCTAAACCCCTCTGCAGTTGTCAAAATATCAAAAACATCCCAAATTCTACCTTTGAGCCATATTTTTGGAGCCAAATTCTGGCTCTCTGCACGTATTCGCAGTTTAAAATTACGAATTTTTATACGACAATATGCCAATTACTGAAAGCGGCGATGGATCACATTTTGCCCAAACCCTCCCTGCAGTTCTCAAAATATCCCAAACATCCCAAATTCGACGTTTGAGCCATATTTTGGAGAAAAGTTCTGGTTCTCTACACGTATTTGAAGTTTGAAGTTACTTTTTATACCGAAAATATGCCAATTACTTAGAGCTGCGATGGGTCACATTTTGCCCAAAATCCACTTGCAGTTTTCAAAATATCCAAAAATTCCAAAATTCGAAGCTTGAGCAATATTTTGGGGCCAAATTCTGGCTCTCTGCACGTATTCGCAGTTTGAAATTACGATATTTTATACCGAAAATATGCCAATTAATGAGAGCAGCGATGGGTCACATTTTGCCCAAACCCCCCTGCAGTTTTCAAAATATCCCAAACATCCTAAATTCGACCCTTGAGCCTTATTTTCGAGCAAATTCTGGCTCTCGGTACGTGTTCGCAGTTTGAAATAACGACTTTTTATACCTAAGATATGCCAATTACTGAGAGCGGCAGAGGGTCACATTTTGCCCAAACCCTTCCCTGCAGTTTTAAAAATATCCCAAACATCCCAAATTCGACCCTTGAGCCATATTTTGGAGTTAAATTCTGGCTCTCTGCACGTATTCGCAAATTGAAATTACGACTTTTTATACCGAAAATATGCCAATTACTGTGAACGGCGATGGGTCACATTTTGCCCAAACTCCCCCTGCATTTCTCAAAGTATCCAAAACATCCCAAAATCTACCCTTGAGCCATATTTTAGAGCCAAATTCTGGCTCTCTGCGTGTATTCGCAGTTTGAAATTACAAAATATGCCAATTACTGAAAGCGGCGATGGATCACATTTTGCCCGAACCCTCCCTGCAGATTTAAAAGTATCCCAAACATCCCAAAATGGAAGCTTGAGCCATATTTTGGAGTCAAATTCTAACTCTCTGCACGTATTCTCAATTTCAAGTTACGTATTTTTATACCGAAAATATGCCAATTACTAAGAGCGGCGAAGGGTCACATTTTGCCCAAAACACTTGCCTGCAGTTTTCAAAATATCCCAAACATCCCAAATTCGACGCTTGAGCCATATTTTGGAGCTAAATTCTGGCTCTCTGCACGTATTTGCACTTTGAAATTACGTTATTTTATACCGAAAATAGGCCAATTACTGATAGCGGCGAAGGGTCACATTTTGCCCCCCCCCCGCAGTGTTTAAAATATCATAAACATCTCAAATTCGACCCTTGAGCCATATTTTGGAGCCAAATTCTGGCTCTCCGCACGTATTCGCTGATTGAAATTACGAATTTTTGTACCGAAAATATGCCAATTATTGAGAGCGACGATGGGTCACAATTTGCCTAAACCCCCAGCAATTCTCAAAATATCCCAAACATCCAAAACTCGACTCTTGAACCATATTTTGGTGCCAAATTCTGGCTCTCTGAATGTATTCGCAATTTGAAATTACGACCTTTTATATCGAAAATATGCCAATTACTGAGAGCGGCGATGGGTCACATTTTCACCAAACCCCCCTGCAGTTTTCAAAATATCCCAAACATCCCAAATTTGACCCTTGAGCCAAATTTTGGAAGAAAATTCTGCCTCTCTACACGTATTAGAAGTTTGAAGTTACTTTTTATACCGAAAATATGCCAAATACTGAGAGCAGCGATGGGTCACATTTTGCCCAAACCCCCGTGTAGTTTTCAAAATATCCCAAACATCCCAAATTCTACCCTTGAGCCTTATTTTCGAGCAAATTCTGGCTCTCGGTACGTGTTCGCAGTTGGAAATAACGACTTTTTATACCGAAGATATGCCAATTACTGAGAGCGGCAAAGGGTCACATTTTGCCCAAACCCTTCCCTGCAGTTTTAAAAATATCCCAAATATCTCAGATTCGACCCTTGAGCCATATTTTGGAGTTAAATTCTGGCTCTGCACGTATTCGCAGTTTGAAATTACGACTTTTTATACGAAAAATATGCCAATTACTGAGAGCGGCAAAGGGTCACATTTTGCCCAAACCCCTCTGCAGTTGTCAAAATATCCAAAACATCCCAAATTCTAACTTTGAGCCATATTTTTGGAGCCAAATTCTGGCTCTCTGCACGTATTCGCAGTTTAAAATTACGAATTTTTATACGACACTATGCCAATTACTGAAAGCGGCGATTGATCACATTTTGCGCAAACCCTCCCTGCAGTTCTCAAAATATCCCAAACATCCCAAATTCGACGCTTGAGCCATATTTTGGAGATAAGTTCTGGCACTCTACACGTATTTGAAGTTTGAAGTTACTTTTTATACCGAAAATATGTCAATTACTGAGAGCTGCGATGGGTCACATTGTGCCCAAAAATCCCCTTGCAGTTTTCAAAATATCCAAAACATCCAAAATTCGAAGCTTGAGCCATATTTTGGGGCCAAATTATGGCTCTCTGCACGTATTCGCAGTTTGAAATTACGATTTTTATACCGAAAATATGCCAATTACTGAGAGCAGCGATGGGTCATATTTTGCCCAAACCCCCCTGCAGTTTTCAAAATATCCCAAACATCCCAAATTCGACCCTTGAGCCTTATTTTCGAGCAAGTTCTGGCTCTCGGTACGTGTTCGCAGTTGGAAATAACGACTTTTTATACCGAAGATATGCCAATTATGAGAGAGGCAAAGGGTCACATTTTGCCCAAACCCTTCCCTGCAGTTTTAAAAATATCCCAAACACCCCAAATTCGACCCTTGAGCCATATTTTGGAGTTAAATTCTGGCTCTGCACGTATTCGCAGATTGAAATTACGACTTTTTATACCGAAAATATGCCAATTACTGAGAGCGGCGATGGGTCACATTTTGCCCAAACTCCCCTGCAATCCTCAAAGTATCCAAAATATCCCAAAATCGACCCTTGAGCCATATTTTAGAGCCAAATTCTGGCTCTCTGCGTGTATTCGCAGTTTGAAATTAAAAAATATGCTAATTACTGAGAGCGGCGATGGATCACATTTTGCCCAAACCCTTCCTGCAGTTTTCAAAACATCCCAAACATCCCAAATTCGACGATTTAGCCATATTTTGGAGCAAATTCTGGCTTTCTGCACGTATTCGCAGTTTGAAATTACGATATTTTATACCGAAAATATGCCAATTACTAAGAGCGGCGAAGGGTCACATTTTGCCCCCCCCCCCTGCAGTGTTCAAAATATCATAAACATCTTAAATTCGACCCTTGAGCTATATTTTGGAGCCAAATTCGGGCTCTGCACGTATTCGCAGATTGAAATTACGATTTTTTATACCGAAAATATGCCAATTACTGAGTGCGGCGATTGGTCACATTTTCACAAAACCCCCCTGCAGTTTTCAAAATATCCAAAACATCCTAAATTCGACTTTTGAGCCATTTTTTTGGAGCCAAATTCTGGCTCTCTGCACGTATTCGCAGTTTGAAATAACGACTTTTTATACCGAAAATATGCCAATTACTGAGAGCGGCGATGGGTCACATTTTGCCCAAACCCCCACCTGCAGATTTCAAAATGTAACAAACATCTCAAATTCGACCCTTGAACTATATTTTGGAGTCAAATTCTGGCTCTCTGCATGTATTCGTAGTTTGAAAATACGTCTTTTTATAACGACAATATGCCAATTGCTGAATGCAGCGATGGATCACATTTTGCCCAAACCCTCCCTGCAGTTTTCAAAATATTCCAAACATCCCAAAGTCGATGCTTGAGCCATATTTAAGAGAAAAATTCTGACTCTCTGCACGTATTCGCAGTTTGAAATTACGACTTTTTATACCAAAAATATGTTAATTACTGAGAGCGGCGATGGGACACATTTTGAACAAATATCCCATGCAGTTTCCAAAGTATCCCAAATATCCGAAATTCGACGCTTGAGCCATATTTTGGAGCCAAATTCTGGCTCTCTGCACCTTATTCGCAGTTTGAAATTGCGACTTTTTTTTAGCGAAAATATGCCAATTACTGAGAGCGGCGATGGGTCACATTTTCACCAAACCCCCCTGCAGTTTTCAAAATATTCCAAACATCCCAAATTTGACCCTTGAGCCAAATTTTGGAAGAAAATTCTGCCTCTCTACACGTATTAGAAGTTTGAAGTTACTTTTTATACCCAAAATATGCCAAATACTGAGAGCAGCGATGGGTCACATTTTGCCCAAACCCCCGTATAGTTTTCAAAATATCCCAAACATCCCAAATTCTACCCTTGAGCCTTATTTTCGAGCAAATTCTGGCTCTCGGTACGTGTTCGCAGTTTGAAATTACTACTTTTTATACGAAAAATATGCCAATTACTGAGAGCGGCGATGGGTCACATTTTCACCAAACCCCCCTGCAGTTTACAAAATATCCCAAACATCCCAAATTTGACCTTTGAGCCATATTTTGCTCGTGCGATATGTCACATTTTCACCAAACCCCCCTGCAGTTTTCAAAATATCCCGAACATCCTATATTTGACCTTTGAGTCATATTTTGCTCATGCAAAATATGGCATATGACATCACTTTACCCATCAAATTTTGCCCAAACCCCCCTGCAGTTTTCAAAATATCTTAAACATCCAAAATTCGACCCATGAGCAATATTTTGGAGCCAAATTCTGGCTCTTTGCACGTATTTGCAGTTTAAAATTACGAACTTCTATACCAAAAATTTGCCAATTACTGAGTGCAGCAATGGGTCAAATTTTGTCCACGCCCCCCTCGGCAGTTTTCAGAATATCTCAAACATCCCAAATTTGACCCGTGAGCCATATTTTGGAGCCTAATTCTGGCTCCATGCATGTATTCGCAGTGTTAAACTACGACTTTTTATACCGAAAATATATTAATTACTGAGTACTGCGATGGGTCACATTTTGCCCAAACCCCGCCTGCAGTTTTCAAAATATCCCAACCATCCCAAATTCGAAGCTTGACCTATATTTTGGAGCCAAATTCTGGCTCTCTGCACGTATTCGCAGTTTGAAATTACGGCTTTTTATACCGAAAATATGCCAATTACTGAGAGCAGCGATGGGTCTCATTTTGCCCAAACCCCACCTGCAGTTTTCAAAATATCCCAAACATATCAAACTCGAAGCTTGAGCCATATTTAAGCGCCAAATTCTGGCTCTCTGCACGTATTCGCAGTTTGAAATTACGTCTTTTTAAACAGAAAATAAGCCAATTACTGAAAGCGGCGATGGATCACATTTTGCCCAAACCCTCCATTCAGTTTTCAAAAATCCCAAACATCCCAAATTCGACGCTTAAGCCATATTTTGGAGCCAAATTCTGGCTCTCTGCACGTGTTCGCAGTTTGAAATTACGAATTTTTACACCGAAAATATGCCAATTACTGAGCGCGGCGATGGCTCACTTTTTGCCCAATGTCCCCCTGTAGTTTTCAAAATATCCCAAGCAATCCAAGTTCGACGTTTTAATCATATTTTGGAGACAAATTCTGGCTCTCGGCGCGTATTTGCAGTTTAAAAATACGAATTTTTATACCGAAAATATAACAATTACTAATGCAGCGATGGTTCACATTTTGCCCCCCCCCCCCTGCAGTTTCCAAAATATCCCAAACATCCCAAATTCGAAGCATAAGCCATATTTTGGAACCAAATTCTGGCTCTCTGCACGTGTTCGCAGTTTGAAATTACGAATTTTAATACAGAAAATATGCTAATTACTGAGAGCTGCGATGGGTTCCTTTTTCCCTAACCCCCCCCCCTCCCTCCCCTAGTTTGAATTTACGACTTTTTATACCTAAAATATGCCAATTACTAAAGGCGGCGAGGGATCACATTTTGCCCAAACCCCCCTGCAGTTTTCAAAATATTTTAAACATCCATAATTCGACCCACGAGTCATATTTTGGCTCTTTGCACGTATTTGCAATATAAAATTTCGAATTTTTATACCAATAATATGTCAATTACTGAGAGCAGCGATATATCAAATTTTGCCCACGCCCACCCCCCCGCAATTTTCAAAATGTCTCAAACATGCCAAATTCGACCCTTGAGCCATATTTTGGAGCCAAATTTTGGCTCTCTGCATGTATTCGCAGTTTAAAACTACGACTTTTTATACCGAAAATATGCAATAACTGAGAGCGGCGATGGATCTCATTTTGCCCAAACCCTCCCTGCAGTTTTGAAAATATCCCAAACATCCCAAATTCGACGCTAGGTCCATATTTTGGAGCCAAATTCTGGCTCTCTGTGTATTCGCAGTTTGAAATTACGAATTTTTATACCGAAAATATGCCAATCAATGAGAGCGGTGATGGTTCACATTTTGCCCAAACCCCCCCCCCCTGCAGTTCCCAAAATATCTCAAACATCCCAAATTCGAAGCTTGAGCCATATGTTGGAGCCAAATTCTGGCTTTCTACATGTATTCGCAGTTTGAAATTACGACTTTTTATACCGAAAATATATTAATTACTGAGAGCTGAGATGGGTCACCTTTTGCCCGAACCCCCCCCTGCAGTTTTCAAAATATTCCAACTATCCTAAATTCGAAGCTTGAGCCATGTTTTGGAGCCAAATTCTGACTTTCGGCACGTGTTCGCAGTTTGAAATTACGACTTTTTATATACAGAAAATATGCCAATTATTAAGAGCGACGATGGGTTACATTTTGCCCAAACCCTATGCAGTTTTCAAAATATCCCAAACATCCCAAATTCGACGCTTGAGCCATATTTTGAAACCAGATTCTGGCTCTCTGCAGGTATTCGCTATTTGATATTACGACTTTTTATACCGAAAATATGCTAATTACTGAGAGCTGCGATGGGTTTCTTTTTGCCACCGCCCCCTGCAGTTTTCAAAAAATCCCAAACATTCCAAGTTCGACAAGTGAGCCATATTTTGGAGCAAATTTTGGCTCTTTTCACGTATTTGCAGTTTGAATTTATGTCTTTTTATACCGAAAATATGCAAATTACTGAAGGTAGCGATGAGTCACATTTTGCCCAAAATCCCCTGCAGTTTTCATAATATCATGAACATCCCAAATTTGAAGCTTTTACCATGATTTGGAGCCAAATTCTGGCTTTCTGCATGTATTCGCAGATTGAAATTACGACTTTTTATACCGAAAATATGTTAATTACTGAGAGCTGCGATGGGACACCTTTTGCCCAAACCTTCCCCCCCCCCTCCTGCAGTTTCAAAATATTCAAACAATCCCAAATTCGAAGCTTGACCAATATTTTTGAGCCAAATTCTGGCTCTCGGCACGTGTTTGCAGTTTGAAATTACGACTTTTTATACCGAAAATATGCCAATTACTGAGAGCAGCGATGGGTCACATTTTGCCCAAACAACCCTGTAGTTCTCAAAATATTCCAAACATCCCAAATTCGACCCTTGAGCTATATTTTGGAGCCAAATTCTTTCTCTCTGCACGTATTTGCAGTTTGAAATTTCGACTTTTTATACCGAAAATATGCCAAATACTGAGAGAAGAGATGGGTCACATTTTGCCCAAAACCTCCCAAACATCCCAAATTTGACGCTTGAGCCATATTTTGGAGCCAAATTCTAGCTCTCGGCACGTGTTCGCAATTTGAAAATGCGACTTTTTATACAGAAAATATGCTAATTACTGAGAGCTGCGATGGGTTCCTTTTTGCCCAATCACCCCCATCAGTTTTCAAAATATCCCCAACATTCCAAGTTCGACACGTGAGCAATATTTTGAAGCCAAATTCTGGCTCTCTGCACGTATTCGCAGTTTGAAATTACGTCTTTTTATTCCGAAAAAATGCCTATTACTTAAAGCGGCGATGGATCACATTTTGCCTAAACCCTCCCTGTTGTTTTTAAAATATCCTAAACATCCCAAAGTCGACGCTTTAGCCATATTTTGGAGCCAAATTTTGGCTCTCTGCACGTGTTCGCAGTTTGAAATTACGACATTTTATACCGAAAATATGTAAATTACTGAGAGCGGCGATGGGTCATATTTTGCCCAAACCCCTCCCCCCCCAGTTTGAAATTACGACTTTTTATACCGAAAATATGCCAATTACTGAGAGCGGCGATGGGTCACATTTTGCCCAAACCCTCCCAGCAGTTTTTAAAATATCCCAAACATCCCAAATTCGACCCTTGAGCCATATTTTGGAGCCAAATTCAGGCTCTCTGCACGTATTCGCAGTTTGAAATTACGTCTTTTTATACCAAAAAAATGCCAATTACTGAAAACGGCGATGAGTCACATTTTGCCCAAAATCCACTGCAGTTTTCCCAATATGATTTGTGTACCTTTTGATGTTGTGTACCTTGTTGTGTACCAACATATTGTGATGTTGTGTACCTTGACTTTAGCAAAGCTTTTGATACAGTGCCACATGAAAGACTAATTATAAAAATAGAAGCTCATGGTATTGGGGGAGCTATATTAACTTGGATTAGGGCATGGCTATTCCAAAGGAAACAGAGTTAGTATAAATGGGGTTAAGTCAGAGTGGGATAATGTTGTTAGTGGAGTACCTCAGGGCTCTGTCCTGGGACCTCTGTTGTTTATAATATATATAAATGATTTAGATTCAGGTTTGAGTAGCAACATTTGCAAATTTGCCGATGATACGAAAATCGGTAGGGAAATTAATTCCGAGGAGGACTCACTATCACTTCAAGTTGATCTAGATAGGGTTTTGAAATGGTCAAATGATTGGCAAATGCAGTTTAATGCTGATAAATGTAAAGTTCTGAGGCTAGGTAATGATGATAGAGTTACAAGATACGAGCTAGATGGTGTTGAGATTGCGAAGTCGGATTGCGAAAGGGATCTGGGAGTTATGATTAGTAAGAATTTAAAACAAAAGGATCAATGCATGAATGTTCGTAATAAGGCGAATAGGACACTGGGATTTATTAATCGAAGCAATAGTAACAAGACACCTGGTGTGGTTCTTAAGCTATATCTTGCTCTGGTTAGGCCCCATTTAGATTATGCAGTTCAGTTTTGGTCGCCGTATTATAGAATGGATATAAATTCACTTGAACGTGTCCAACGTAGGATTACTAAGTTAATTCCCCAAATTAGAAATCTTTCATATGAAGAAAGATTAACAAAACTTAAGTTGCATTCACTGGAAAGGCGAAGAGTTAGGGGTGACATGATAGAGGTTTACAAGTGGATGAATGGACATAACAGGGGGGATATTAATAGGGTATTAAAAATATCAACACAAAACAGAACACGAAACAATGGGTATAAATTGGATAAGTTTAGATTTAGGAAAGGCTTGGGTAAATACTGGTTCAGTAACAGGGTTGTTGATTTGTGTAACCAATTGCCGCGTAACGTGGTGGAGGTGGTGTCCCTCGATATTTTCAAGCGCGGGTTGGACAAGTATATGAGTGGGATTGGGTGGTTATAGAATAGGAGCTGCCTCGTATGGGCCAATAGGCCTTCTGCAGTTACCTTTGTTCTTATGTTCTTATGTTCTTATATCCCAAACATCCCAAATTAGACGCTTGAGCCATATTTTGGGGCAAAATTCTGGCTCTCTGCACGTATTCGCAGTTTGAAATTACGACTTTTTATACCGAAAATATGCCAATTAATGAGAGCGGCGATGGGTCAAATTATGTCCAAACCCTCCCTGCAGTTTTCAAAGTATCGCAAACATCCCAAATTAGACGCTTGAGCTATATTTTGGAGTCAAATTCTCGCTCTCTGCACGTATTCGCAGTTTTAAATTACGGCTTTTTATATCGAAAATATGCCAATTACTGAGAGCTACGATGGGTCACATTTTGCCCACACCCAACCTGCAGTTTTGAAAATATCCCAAACATCCCAAATTCAACGCTTGAGCCATAGTTTGGAGCCAAATTCTGGCTCTCTGCACGTATTCGCTGTTTGAAATTACGTCTTTTTATACCGAAAATATGCCAATTACTGAAAGCGGCGATGGCTCACATTTTGCTCAAACCCTCCCTTCAGTTTTCAAAATATCCCAAACATCCCAAATTCAACGCTTGAGCCGTATTTTGGAGCCAATTTCTGACTCTGTGCACGTATTCGCAGTTTGAAATTACGAACTTTTTACCGAAAATATGCCAATTACTGAGAGCAACGATGGGTCACATTTCGCCCCCCCCCCCCCCTGCAGTTTTTATAGTATGTCAAACATCCCAAATTCGACGCGTGAGCCATATTTTGGAGCCAAATTCTGCCTCTGTGCATGTATTCGCAGTTTGAAATTACGAACTTTATAAAGAAAATATTCCAATTACTGTGAGCGGCGATGGGTCACATTTTCCCCAAACCCACCGTGCAGTTTTGAAAATATCCGAAACATTCCAAATTCGACGCTTGATCTATATTTTAGAGCCAAATTCTGGCTCTCAGCACGTATTCGCAGTTTGAAATTACGACTTTTTATACCGAACATATGCCAAATACTGAAAGCGGCGATGGGTGACATTTTGCCCCCCCCCCCCCCATGCAGTTTTCATGGTATACCAAACAACCCAAATTCGACGCTTCAGCCATATTTTGGAGCCAAATTCTCGCTCTCTGCACGTATTCGCAGTTTGAAATAAAAAAATTTATACCGAAAATATGCCAATTACTGAAAGCAGCGATGGGTCACATTTTGCCTAAACCCATCCTGCAGTTTTTAAAATATCCAAAAAATCTCAAATTCGACGCTTGAGCCATATTTTGGACAAAAATTCTGGCTCTCTGTACGTATTCGCAGTTTGAAACTACCACTTTTTATACCGAAAATATGCCAATTAATGTGAGCGGCGATGGGTCACATTTTGCCCAAACCCTCCTGCAGTTTTCAAAATGTCATAAACATCCCAATTTCGACCCTTGAGCCATATTTTGGAGCCAAATTCTGGCTCTCTGCAAGTATTCGCAGTTTGAAATTACGAGTTCTTATACCGAAAATATGCCAAATACTGAAAGCAGCGATAAGTCACATTTTGCACAAACTCCCCCCCCCCTCGCCACCTGCAGTTTTCAGAATATCCCAAACATCTCAAATTCGACCCTTGAGACATATTTTGTAGCCAAATTCTGGCTCACTGCGCGTATTCGCATGTTAAAATTACGATTTTTTATAACGAAAATATGTCAATTATTGAAAGCGGCGATGGATCACAATTTTGCCCAAACCATCCCTGCAGTTTTCAAAAAATCCCAAACGTGCCAAATTCGACGCCTGAGCCAAAATTTGAAATCAAATTCTGGCTCCCTGCACGTATTCGCAGTTTGAAATTACGACATTTTATACCGAAAATATGCCAAATACTGAAAACGGCGATGGATCACATTTTTCCAAAACCCTCCTTGCAGTTTTCAAAATATCAAAAGAATCCCAAATTCGATCCTTGAGCCATATTTTGGAGCCAAATTCTGGCTCTCTGCACGTATTTGCAGTTTGAAATTACGACTTTCTTCACCGAAAATATGCCAATTACTGAGAGCGGCGATGGGTCACATTTTGCATAATCCTCTCTGCAGTTTTCAAAATTTAACAAAAATCCCAAATTCGACCCTTGAGCCATATTTTGGAGCCAAATTCTGTGTTTATGCTCGTATTCGCAGTTTAAAATTACGGCTTTTTTTACCGAAAATATGCAAATTACTGAAAGCGTCGATGGATCACATTTTGACCCAACCCCTCCATGCAGTTTTAAAAATATCCAAAACATCCCAAAATTCGACGTTTGAGCCATATTTTGGAGCCAAATTCTGGCTCTCTGCACGTATTCGCAGTTTATAATTAGACTTTTTATACCGAAATATGCCAATTACTGAGAGCATCTATGGGTCACATTTTGCCTAACCCCCCCCCCTGCAGTTTACAAAATATCCCAAAAAATCCCAAATTCGACCCTAGAGCCATATTTTGGTGCCAAATTCTGGCTCTCTGCATGTATTCGCTGTATAAAATTACGACTTTTTTTTAGGTAAAAATGTCAATTACTGAAAGCAGCGAAGGGTCACATTTTGCCCAAACCCTCCCTGTAGTTTTGAAAAACAAACCTAAACGTCCAAAATTCAAAGGTTGAGCCATATTTTGGAGCCAAATTCTGGCTCTCTGCACGTATTCGCAGTTTAAAATTACGAATTTTTATACCGAGTATATGCCAATTACTGAGAGCAGCGATGGGTCATATTTTGCCCAAACACTCCCTGCAGTTTTCAAAATATTCCAAGCATCCCAAATTCGAAGCTTGTGCCATATTTTTTAGCCAAATTTTGGCTCCCTGCACGTATTCGCAGTTTGAAATTACGACTTTTTATACCGAAAATATGCCACTTATTGAAAGCGGCGATGGATCACATTTTGCCCAACCCTAACTGCAGTTTTCAAAATATCCCATACGTCCCAAATTCGATGCATGAGCCATATTTTGGAGGCAAATTCCGGCTCTCTGCAAGATATCGCTATTTGAAATTACGAAATTTATAACGAAAAAATGCAAATTTCTGAGAGCAGCAATGGGTCAAATTTTGCCCAAACCCCCTTTGCAGTTTTCAAAATATACCAAACATCCCAAATTGGTCGCTCGAGCCATTTTTTAGAGCCAAATTGTCTCTCTCTGCACGTATTTGCAGTTTGAAATTAAGACATTTTATACCGAAAATATGAAAATTACTAAGAACGGCGATGGGTCACATTTTGCCCAAACCCCCTCTACAGTTTTCAAAATATCCCAAACATCCCAAATTCGACCCTTGAGCCATATTTTGGAGCCAAAGTCGGGGTATCTGCACGTTTTCGCAGTTTGAAATTACGACTTTTTTTAACGAAAATATGCCAGTTACTGAAAGCGGCGAAGGATCACATTTTGCCCAAACCCTCCTTGCAGTTTTCAAAGTATCCCAAACATTCCAAATTTGACGCTTGAGCCATTTTTGGGAGCCAAATTCTAGCTCTCTGCACGTATTCGCAGTTTGAAATTACGTCTTTTTATACTGAAAATATGCCAATTACTAAGAGCGGCGATGGATCACATTTAGCCCAACCTCTCAATGCAGTTTTCAAATATCCCAAACATCCCAAATTCGAACTTTGAGCCATATTTTGTAGCCAAATTCTGGCTCTCTGCATGTATTCGCCCTTTAAAATTACGTCTTTTTATACGGAAAAAATGGAATTACAGAAAGCGGCGATTGATCACATTTTGTCCAAACCCTTCCTGCAGTTTTCAAATTAGCCCAAACATCCAAAATTCGAAGCTTGAACCCATATGTAGGAGGTAAATTCTGGCTCTCTGCACGTATTCGCCGTTTGAAATTACGACTTTCTACACTGAAAATATGCCAATTACTGAGAGCGGCGATGGGTCACATTTTGCCCCCCCCCTGCATTTTTCAAAATATCCCAAACATCCCAAATTCGACACTTGAGCCATATTTTGGAGCCAAATTCTATCTCTCTGCACGTATTCGCAGTTTGAAATTACGAAATTTATACCGAAAATATGCGAAATACTGAAAGCTGCAATGGATCACATTTTGCCCAAATCCTTCCTGCAGTTTTCGTAGCATCCCAAACATCCCAAATTTGACGCTTGAGCCATATTTTGGAGCCAAAATCTGGCTCTCTATACGTATTCGCCTTTCGAAATTACGACTTTTTATACCGAAAATATGAAAATTTTAAGAGCAGCGATGGGTCACATTTTGCCCCCCTCCCCCTGCAGTTTTCATGGTATACCAAACATCGCAAATTCGACGCTTGAGCCATATTTTGGAGCCAAATTCTCGCTCTCTGCACGTATTCGCAGTTTGAAATTAGGAATTTTATACCGAAAATATGCCAATTACTGTGAGCGGCGATGGGTCACATTTTGCCCAATCCCCCTTGCAGTTTTCAAGTTGTCCTAAACATCCCAATTTCGACCCTTGAGCCATATTTTGGAGCCAAATTCTGGCTCTCTGCAAGTATTCGCAGTTTGAAATTACGACTTCTTATACCGAAAATATGCCATATACTGAAAGCGGCGATTAGTCACATTTTGCCCAACCCCCCCCCCCCCCACCTGCAGTTTTCAGAATATCCCTAAGATCCCAAATTCGATCCTTGAGCCATATTTTGCAGCCAAATTCTGGTTCACTGCGCATATTCGCATTTTGAAATTACCAATTTTTATAACGAAAATATGTCAATTACTGAAAGCGGCGATGGATCACAATTTTGCCCAAACCATCCCTGCACTTTTCAAAAAATCCCAAACGTCCCAAATTCGACGCTTGAGCCAAAATTTGGAGTCAAATTCTGGCTCCCTGCACGTATTCGCAGTTTGAAATTACGAATTTTACTCCGAAAATATGCCAATTACTGAGAGCGACGATGGGTCACAGTTTGCCCAAACCCACCTTGCAGTTTAGAAAATATCCTGAACATCCCAATTTCGACGCTTCAGCCACATTTTGCAGCCAAATTTCTGGCACTCTGCACGTATTTGCAGTTTGAAATTACGACTTTTTATACCGAAAATATGGCAATTACTGAGAGCGGCGATGGGTCACATTTTGCCCAAACACCCCTGCAGATTTCAAAATATCCCAAACATCCCAAATTCGACGCTTGAACAATATTTTGGACCCAAATTCTCGCTCTCTGCACTTATTCGTAGTTTGAAGTTACGACGTTTTATACAGAATACATGCCAATTACTGGGAGCGGCGATGAGTCACATTTTGCCAAAACCCCCCTGCAGTTTTCAAAATATTAGAAACATTCCAAATTTGTCGCTTTAAACCATATTTTGGAGCCAAATTCTGGCTCTCTGCACGTAATCGAAGTTTGGAATTACGACTTTTTGTACAGAAAATATGCCAATTACTGATAGCGGCGATGAGTCACATTTTGCCCAAACCCACCCCGCAGTTTTGAAAATATCCGAAACATCCCAAATTCGACACTTGAGCCATATCTTGGAGCCAAATTCTGGCTCTCTGCACGTATTCGCCGTTTGAAATTGCGCCTTTTATTACCGCAAATATGCAAATTTCTGAGAGCTGCGATGGATCTCATTTTGCCCAAACCCTCCCTGCAGTTTTGACAATATCCCAAACATCCCAAATTCGACGCTAGGTCCATATTTTGGAGCCAAATTCTGGCTCTCTGTGTATTCGCAGTTTGAAATTACGAATTTTTATACCGAAAATATGCCAATTAATGAGAGCGGTGATGGTTCACATTTTGCCCGAACCCCCCCTGCAGTTTTCAAAATATTCTAACTATCCCAAATTCGAAGCTTGAGCCATGTTTTGGAGCCAAATTCTGGCTTTCGGCACGTGTTCGCAGTTTGAAATTATGACTTTTTATACAGAAAATATGCCAATTACTAAGAGCGACGATGGGTTACATTTTGCCCAAACCCAATGCAGTTTTTAAAATATCCCAAACATCCCAAATTCGACGATTGAGCCATATTTTGAAACCAAATTCTGGCTCTCTGCAGGTATTCGCTATTTGATATTACGACTTTTTATACTGAAAATATGCTAATTACTGAGAGCTGCGATGGGTTTCTTTTTGCCACCGCCCCCTGCAGTTTTCAAAAAATCCCAAACATTCCAAGTGCGACAAGTGAGCCATATTTTGGAGCCAAATTTTGGCTCTTTTCACGAATTTGCAGTTTGAATTTATGCCTTTTTATACCGAAAATATGCAAATTACTGAAGGTAGCGATGGGTCACGTTTTGCTCAAAATCCCCTGCAGTTTTCAAAATATCATAAACATCCCAAATTTGAAGCTTTTACCATGATTTGGAGCCAAATTCTGGCTTTCTGCACGTATTCGCAGATTGAAATTACGACTTTTTATACCGAAAATATGTTAATTACTGAGAGCTGCGATGGGACACCTTTTGCCCAAACCTTCCCCCCCCCCCTCCTGCAGTTTTCAAAATATTCAAACAATCCCAAATTCGAAGCATGACCAATATTTTTGAGCCAAATTCTGGCTCTCGGCACGTGTTTGCAGTTTGAAATTACGACTTTTTATACCGAACATATGCCAATTACTGAGAGCGGCGATGGGTCACATTTTGCCCAAACAACCCTGTAGTTCTCAAAATATTCCAAACATCCCAAATTCGACCCTTGAGCTATATTTTGGAGCCAAATTCTGGATCTCTGCACGTATTTGCAGTTTGAAATTTCGACTTTTTATACCGAAAATATGCCAAATACTGAGAGAAGAGATGGGTCACATTTTGGCCAAAACCTAAATTAATAATTGAGTCGCAACATGGTTTTATAAATGGCCGTTCATGTTTAACAAATTTGTTATCTTTTTATTCTAGCATTGTTGAGGCAGTTGATAGTGGTAAGGATTGCGATGTTGTATACCTTGACTTTAGCAAAGCTTTTGATACAGTGCCACATGAAAGACTGATTAAAAAGATAGAGTCTCATGGTATTGGGGGTGCTATATTAAGCTGGATTAGGGCATGGCTATACCAAAGGAAACAGAGAGTTAGTATAAATGGAATCAAGTCAGAGTGGGAAAATGTTGTAAGTGGAGTGCCTCAAGGCTCTGTCCTGGGACCTCTGTTGTTTATAATATATATAAATGATTTAGATTCAGGTTTGAGTAGCAACATTTGCAAATTTGCCGATGATACGAAAATCGGTAGGGAAATTAATTCGGAGGAGGACTCACTATCACTTCAAGTTGATCTAGATAGGGTTTTGAAATGGTCAAAGGATTGGCAGATGCAGTTTAATGCTGATAAATGTAAAGTTCTGAGGTTAGGTAATGATGATAGAGTTACAAGATACGAGCTAGATGGTGTTGTGATTGCGAAGTCGGATTGCGAAAGGGATCTGGGAGTTATGATTAGTAAGAATTTAAAACAAAAGGATCAATGCATAAATGTTCGTAATAAGGCAAATCGGACACTTGGATTCATTAATCGCAGCGTTAGTAACAAGACACCTGGTGTGGTTCTCAAGCTATATCTTGCTCTAGTTAGGCCCCATTTAGATTATGCAGTTCAGTTTTGGTCGCCATATTATAGAATGGATATAAATTCACTTGAACGTGTCCAGCGTAGGATGACTAAGTTAATTCCCCAAATTAGAAATCTTTCATATGAAGAAAGATTAACAAAGCTTAAGTTGCATTCACTGGAAAGGCGAAGAGTTAGGGGTGACATGATAGAGGTTTACAAGTGGATGAATGGACATAACCGGGGGGATATTAATAGGGTATTAAAAGTATCAACACAGGACAGAACACGAAACAATGGATATAAATTGGATAAGTTTAGATTTAGGAAAGACTTGGGTAAATACTGGTTCAGTAACAGGGTTGTTGATTTGTGGAACCAATTGCCGCGTAACATTGTGGAGGTGGGGTCCCTCGATTGTTTCAAGCACGGGTTGGACAAGTATATGAGTGGGATTGGGTGGTTATAGAATAGGAGCTGCCTCGTATGGGCCAATAGGCCTTCTGCAGTTACCTTTGTTCTTATGTTCTTATGTTCTTACACCATCTAGCTCGTATCTTGTAACTCTATCATCATTACCTAACCTCAGAACTTTACATTTATCAGCATTAAACTGCATCTGCCAATCCTTTGACCATTTCAAAACCCTATCTAGATCAACTTGAAGTGATAGTGAGTCCTCCTCCGAATTAATTTCCCTACCGATTTTCGTATCATCGGCAAATTTGCAAATGTTGCTACTCAAACCTGAATCTAAATCATTTATATATATTATAAACAACAGAGGTCCCAGGACAGAGCCTTGAGGCACTCCACTTACAACATTTTCCCACTCTGACTTGATTCCATTTATACTAACTCTCTGTTTCCTTTGGTATAGCCATGCCCTAATCCAGCTTAATATAGCGTCCCCAATACCATGAGACTCTATTTTTTTAATCAGTCTTTCATGTGGCACTGTATCAAAAGCTTTGCTAAAGTCAAGGTATACAACATCGCAATCCTTACCACTATCAACTGCCTCAACAATGCTAGAATAAAAAGATAACAAATTTGTTAAACATGAACGGCCATTTATAAAACCATGTTGCGACTCAATTATTAATTTATGTTTTTCATTTTGCCTAAACCCTCCCTGTTGTTTTTAAAATATCCTAAACATCCCAAATTCGACGCTTTAGCCATATTTTGGAGCCAAATTTTGGCTCTCTGCACGTGTTCGCAGTTTGAAATTACGACATTTTATACCGAAAATATGTTAATTACTGAGAGCGGCGATGGGTCACATTTTGCCCCCCCCCCCCTCTAGTTTGAAATTACGACTTTTTATACCGAAAATATGCCAATTACTGAGAGCGGCGATGGGTCACATTTTGCCCAAACCCTCCCAGCAGTTTTCAAAATATCTCAAACATCCCAAATTCGACCCTTGAGCCATATTTTGGAGCCAAATTCAGGCTCTCTGCACGTATTCGCAGTTTGAAATTACGTCTTTTTATACCGAAAATATGCCAATTACTGAAAACGGCGATGAGTCACATTTTGCCCAAAATCCACTGCAGTTTTCCCAATATGAAATATTGGGAAAACATAATATTGGCAATATGAAACCATTTCATATTGGTTTTCCCAATATGAAATATTGTAGCCATATATGTTAGGGACAATTTGAAATGTAGTCTCAAAGAGGGAATCAAAACAGAGCCACACACAGAAACTATTTGGATTGAATTAAACGAAAAAGCTAATAATATTATAATAGGAGTAATATATAGGCCACCAAATTTAGACAGAATGGAAGCAAAACATCTATGGGATGAAATATCTAGAGCATCTAGATCTAACAGTATTTATGTCATGGGTGACTTTAATTTTAGCGGAATAAACTGGTTGAACAAAACAGGGAATAGTGAAGCAGAAGATTTTCTAGAATTAATTGACGATTGCTTTCTTACGCAACACATTAAGGAACCAACACGGGAAAATAATATTTTAGATTTAGTGTTAACTAACAGGGAAACGCAAATTAATGACATCGAAATAGGGAGTGAGCTAGGGAGCAGTGATCACAAAGAAATCAGATTTAGCATAGAATGGAATAGACCAGTAGGAGAAAATTCTGTTAAAGTGCCAGATTTTCGAAAAGCTGATTTTAATAGCCTAAGAAATTTTTTGGGTCAAATTGATTGGAAAGGCTTGGGTATGGGGTGTGGGCCGGTCTTGGAGCGAGACATGAACCCAGCGATAGGTGACTTAAATGGGGATTTCGATGTGGATTCAATATATAACTTATTTAAGAATATTCTAAACAAAGCACAGGAACGTAGTATACCATACAAATTGAATAGATCGTATACTAATGACCCAAAGTGGATAACAAAGAATTTGAAGAACCTTATAGGTAAAAAGAGAGCTTGGTACAAAAGGATTAAAAATGGGGAGGTCACTTTAGAACAGGAATTCGTACAACTGGTTAGAAATGTTAAAAAGAGATAAGGAAAGCAAAAAGAAACTATGAAGTTCGCATAGCAGGGCAAGCAAAGACAAATCCTAAAGGGTTTTTTCAGTTATATCGTACTAAGACTAGGGAAAGGATAGGTCCATTAAAAACTGAGACAGGTCAAATAACAGATAGTGATGAAGAGATGAGTAGTATTTTTAATAAATATTTTGTATCTGTATTTACTAAAGAGGAACTTAACAATATGCCTTCAGCCGAACAAGTCTATGTGGGTGGGGACGAGGACAGGTTGACGAGTTTAGCAGTTACCAGGGAGGATGTTCTTAAACAAATAGTAAAACTCAAACCAAACAAATCCCCAGGGCCGGATGAAGTGTTTGCTAGGGTGCTTAAAGAATGCAAAGAGGAGCTTTGTGACCCACTGTCAACCATATTTAATAAATCAATAGAGTCAGGCAGAGTGCCAGAGTTTTGGAAAGTTGCTAATGTGATACCAGTTTTTAAGAAAGGAGATAGATCACTTGCGTCTAACTATCGACCAATTAGCCTAACGTCTATTGTGGGAAAGTTACTCGAATCTATAATAGCAAATAAAATTCGTCTTCATCTTGAAAAACATAAATTAATAATTGAGTCGCAACATGGTTTTATAAATGGCCGTTCATGTTTAACAAATTTGTTATCTTTTTATTCTAGCATTGTTGAGGCAGTTGATAGTGGTAAGGATTGCGATGTTGTATACCTTGACTTTAGCAAAGCTTTTGATACAGTGCCACATGAAAGACTGATTAAAAAAATAGAGTCTCATGGTACTGGGGGTGCTGTATTAAGCTGGATTAGGGCATGGCTATACCAAAGGAAACAGAGAGTTAGTATAAATGGAATCAAGTCAGAGTGGGAAAATGTTGTAAGTGGAGTGCCTCAAGGCTCTGTCCTGGGACCTCTGTTGTTTATAATATATATAAATGATTTAGATTCAGGTTTGAGTAGCAAATTTGCCGATGATACGAAAATCGGTAGGGAAATTAATTCGGAGGAGGACTCACTATCACTTCAAGTTGATCTAGATAGGGTTTTGAAATGGTCAAAGGATTAAGAAGAACATAAGAACAAAGGCAACTGCAGAAGGCCTATTGGCCCATACGAGGCAGCTCCTATTCTATAACCCCCCAATCCCACTCATATACTTGTCCAACCCGTGCTTGAAACAATCGAGGGACCCCACCTCCACAATGTTACGCGGCAATTGGTTCCACAAATCAACAACCCTGTTACTGAACCAGTATTTACCCAAGTCTTTCCTAAATCTAAACTTATCCAATTTATACCCATTGTTTCGTGTTCTGTCCTGTGTTGATACTTTTAATACCCTATTAATATCCCCCCGGTTATGTCCATTCATCCACTTGTAAACCTCTATCATGTCACCCCTAACTCTTCGCCTTTCCAGTGAATGCAACTTAAGCTTTGTTAATCTTTCTTCATATGAAAGATTTCTAATTTGGGGAATTAACTTAGTCATCCTACGCTGGACACGTTCAAGTGAATTTATATCCATTCTATAATATGGCGACCAAAACTGAACTGCATAATCTAAATGGGGCCTAACTAGAGCAAGATATAGCTTGAGAACCACACCAGGTGTCTTGTTACTAACGCTGCGATTAATAAATCCAAGTGTCCGATTTGCCTTATTACGAACATTTATGCATTGATCCTTTTGTTTTAAATTCTTACTAATCATAACTCCCAGATCCCTTTCGCAATCCGACTTCGCAATCACAACACCATCTAGCTCGTATCCTGCAACCATCATCATTACCCAACCTCAGAACCTCACACCCATCAGCACCAAACTGCATCTGCCAATCCCTTGACCACTTCAAAACCCTACCCAGATCAACCCGAAGTGATAGCGAGTCCTCCTCCGAACCAACCTCCCCACCGATCCCCGCACCATCGGCAAACTTGCAAATGCCGCTACTCAAACCTGAATCCAAATCACCCATATATATTACAAACAACAGAGGTCCCAGGACAGAGCCCCGAGGCACTCCACCCACAACACTCTCCCACTCCGACCCGACTCCACCTACACCAACTCTCCGCTTCCCCCGGTACAGCCACGCCCCAATCCAGCCCAACATAGCACCCCCAATACCATGAGACTCCATCCCCCTAATCAGCCTCTCATGTGGCACCGCATCAAAAGCCCTGCCAAAGCCAAGGTACACAACATCGCAACCCTTACCACTATCTTAGCAACGCAAATTAATGACATCGAAACAGGGAGCGAGGATTGGCAGATGCAGTTTAATGCTGATAAATGTAAAGTTCTGAGGTTAGGTAATGATGATAGAGTTACAAGATACGAGCTAGATGGTGTTGTGATTGCGAAGTCGGATTGCGAAAGGGATCTGGGAGTTATGATTAGTAAGAATTTAAAACAAAAGGATCAATGCATAAATGTTCGTAATAAGGCAAATCGGACACTTGGATTTATTAATCGCAGCGTTAGTAACAAGACACCTGGTGTGGTTCTCAAGCTATATCTTGCTCTAGTTAGGCCCCATTTAGATTATGCAGTTCAGTTTTGGTCGCCATATTATAGAATGGATATAAATTCACTTGAACGTGTCCAGCGTAGGATGACTAAGTTAATTCCCCAAATTAGAAATCTTTCATATGAAGAAAGATTAACAAAGCTTAAGTTGCATTCACTGGAAAGGCGAAGAGTTAGGGGTGACATGATAGAGGTTTACAAGTGGATGAATGGACATAACCGGGGGGATATTAATAGGGTATTAAAAGTATCAACACAGGACAGAACACGAAACAATGGATATAAATTGGATAAGTTTAGATTTAGGAAAGACTTGGGTAAATACTGGTTCAGTAACAGGGTTGTTGATTTGTGGAACCAATTGCCGCGTAACATTGTGGAGGTGGGGTCCCTCGATTGTTTCAAGCACGGGTTGGACAAGTATATGAGTGGGATTGGGTGGTTATAGAATAGGAGCTGCCTCGTATGGGCCAATAGGCCTTCTGCAGTTACCTTTGTTCTTATGTTCTTATGTTCTTATGAGTGGGATTGGGTGGTTATAGAATAGGAGCTGCCTCGTATGGGCCAATAGGCCTTCTGCAGTTACCTTTGTTCTTATGTTCTTATATCCCAAACATCCCAAATTAGACGCTTGAGCCATATTTTGGGGCAAAATTCTGGCTCTCTGCACGTATTCGCAGTTTGAAATTACGACTTTTTATACCGAAAATATGCCAATTACTGAGAGCGGCGATGGGTCAAATTATGCCCAAACCCTCCCTGCAGTTTTCAAAGTATCGTAAACATCCCAAATTAGACGCTTGAGCTATATTTTGGAGTCAAATTCTCGCTCTCTGCACGTATTCGCAGTTTTAAATTACGGCTTTTTATATCGAAAATATGCCAATTACTGAGAGCTACGATGGGTCACATTTTGCCCACACCCAACCTGCAGTTTTGAAAATATCCCAAACATCCCAAATTCAACGCTTGAGCCATAGTTTGGAGCCAAATTCTGGCTCTCTGCACGTATTCGCTGTTTGAAATTACGTCTTTTTATACCGAAAATATGCCAATTACTGAAAGCGGCGATGGCTCACATTTTGCTCAAACCCTCCCTTCAGTTTTCAAAATATCCCAAACATCCCAAATTCAACGCTTGAGCCGTATTTTGGAGCCAATTTCTGACTCTGTGCACGTATTCGCAGTTTGAAATTACGAACTTTTTACCGAAAATATGCCAATTACTGAGAGCAGCGATGGGTCACATTTCGCTTCCCCCCCCCCCCCCTGCAGTTTTTATAGTATGTCAAACATCCCAAATTCGACGCGTGAGCCATATTTTGGAGCCAAATTCTGGCTCTGTGCATGTATTCGCAGTTTGAAATTACGAACTTTATAAAGAAAATATTCCAATTACTGTGAGCGGCGATGGGTCACATTTTACATAAGAACATAAGGAACATAAGAACAAAGGCAACTGCAGAAGGCCTGTTGGCCCATACGAGGCAGCTCCTATTTATAACCACCCAATCCCACTCATATACATGTCCAACCCGCGCTTGAAACAATCGAGGGACCCCACCTCCACAATGTTACGCGGCAATTGGTTTCACAAATCAACAACCCTGTTACTGAACCAGTATTTACCCAAGTCTTTCCTAAATCTAAAGTTATCCAATTTATAACCATTGTTTCGTGTTCTGTCTTGTGTTGATACTTTTAATACCCTATTAATATCCCCTTTGTTTTGTCCATTCACTCACTTGTAAACCTCTATCATGTCACACCTAACTCTTCGCCTTTCCAGTGATGCAAGTTAAGCTTTGTTAATCTTTCTTCATATGAAAGATTTCTAATTTGGGGAATTAACTTAGTCATTCTATGCTGGACACGTTCAAGTGAATTTATATCCATTCTATAGTATGGCGACCAAAACTCAACTGTATAATCTAAATGGGGCCTAACCAGAGCAAGATATAGCTGAGGAACCACACCAGGTGTCTTGTTAATTACGCTTCGATTAATAAACCCTAGTGTCCTATTTGCCTTATTACGAACATTCAGGCATTGATCTTTAAGAACATAAGAACATAAGAACAAAGGTAACTGCAGAAGGCCTATTGGCCCATACGAGGCAGCTCCTATTCTATAACCACCCAATCCCACTCATATACTTGTCCAACCCGTGCTTGAAACAATCGAGGGACCCCACCTCCACAATGTTACGCGGCAATTGGTTCCACAAATCAACAACCCTGTTACTGAACCAGTATTTACCCAAGTCTTTCCTAAATCTAAACTTATCCAATTTATATCCATTGTTTCGTGTTCTGTCCTGTGTTGATACTTTTAATACCCTATTAATATCCCCCCGGTTATGTCCATTCATCCACTTGTAAACCTCTATCATGTCACCCCTAACTCTTCGCCTTTCCAGTGAATGCAACTTAAGCTTTGTTAATCTTTCTTCATATGAAAGATTTCTAATTTGGGGAATTAACTTAGTCATCCTACGCTGGACACGTTCAAGTGAATTTATATCCATTCTATAATATGGCGACCAAAACTGAACTGCATAATCTAAATGGGGCCTAACTAGAGCAAGATATAGCTTGAGAACCACACCAGGTGTCTTGTTACTAACGCTGCGATTAATAAATCCAAGTGTCCGATTTGCCTTATTACGAACATTTATGCATTGATCCTTTTGTTTTAAATTCTTACTAATCATAACTCCCAGATCCCTTTCGCAATCCGACTTCGCAATCACAACACCATCTAGCTCGTATCTTGTAACTCTATCATCATTACCTAACCTCAGAACTTTACATTTATCAGCATTAAACTGCATCTGCCAATCCTTTGACCATTTCAAAACCCTATCTAGATCAACTTGAAGTGATAGTGAGTCCTCCTCCGAATTAATTTCCCTACCGATTTTCGTATCATCGGCAAATTTGCAAATTTGCAAAATTTTCCCCAAACCCACCGTGCAGTTTTGAAAATATCCGAAACATTCCAAATTCGACGCTTGAGCTATATTTTGGAGCCAATTTCTGGCTCTCAGCACGTATTCGCAGTTTGAAATTACGACTTTTTATACCGAACATATGCCAAATACTGAAAGCGGCGATGGGTCACATTTTGCCCCCCCCCCCATGCAGTTTTCATGGTATAACAAACAACCCAAATTCGACGCTTCAGCCATATTTTGGAGCCAAATTCTCTCTCTCTGCACGTATTCGCAGTTTGAAATAAAGAATTTTATACCGAAAATATGCCAATTACTGAGAGCAGCGATGGGTCACATTTTGCCCAAACCCATCCTGCAGTTTTTAAAATATCCAAAAAATCTCAAATTCGACGCTTGAGCCATATTTTGGACAAAAATTCTGGCTCTCTGTACGTATTCGCAGTTTGAAACTACCACTTTTTATACCGAAAATATGCCAATTAATGTGAGCGGCGATGGGTCACATTTTGCCCAAACCCCCCTGCAGTTTTCAAAATGTCATAAACATCCCAATTTCGACCCTTGAGCCATATTTTGGAGCCAAATTCTGGCTCTCTGCAAGTATTCGCAGTTTGAATTTACGAGTTCTTATACCGAAAATATGCCAAATACTGAAAGCAGCGATTAGTCACATTTTGCCCAAACTCCCCCCCCTCCGCCACCTGCAGTTTTCAGAATATCCCAAACATCTCAAATTCGACCCTTGAGACATATTTTGTAGCCAAATTCTGGCTCACTGCGCGTATTCGCATTTTAAAATTACGAATTTTTATAACGAAAATATGTCAATTACTGAAAGCGGCGATGGATCACAATTTTGCCCAAACTATCATTGCAGTTTTCAAAAAATCCCAAACGTTCCAAATTCGACGCCTGAGCGAAAATTTGAAATCAAATTCTGGCTCCCTGCACGTATTCGTAGTTTGAAATTACGACATTTTATACCGAAAATATGCCAAATACTGAAAACAGCGATGGATCACATTTTTCCAAAACCCTCCTTGCAGTTTTCAAAATATCAAAAGCATCCCAAATTCGACCCTTGAGCCATATTTTGGAGCCAAATTCTGGCTCTTTGCACGTATTTGCAGTTTGAAATTACGACTTTCTACACCGAAAATATGCCAATTACTGAGAGCGGCGATGGGTCACATTTTGCATAATCCTTTCTGCAGTTTTCAAAATTTAACAAAAATCCCAAATTCGACCCTTGAGCCATATTTTGGAGCCAAATTCAGTGTTTATGCTCGTATTTGCAGTTTAAAATTACGGCTTTTTATACCGAAAATATGCAAATTACTGAAAGCGGCGATGGATCACATTTTGACCCAACCCCTCCATGCAGTTTTAAAAATATCCAAAACATCCCAAATTTCGACGTTTGAGTCATATTTTGGAGCAAAATTTTGGCTCTCTGCACGTATTCGCAGTTTATAATTAGACTTTTTATACCGAAATATGCCAATTACTGAGAGCATCTATGGGTCACATTTTGCCTAACCCCCCTGCAGTTTACAAAATATCCAAAAAAATCCCAAATTCGACCCTTGAGCCATATTTTGGTGCCAAATTCTGGCTCTCTGCATGTATTCGCTGTATAAAATTACGACTTTTTTTTAGGTAAAAATGTCAATTACTGAAAGCAGCGAAGGATCACATTTTGCCCAAACCCTCCCTGTAGTTTTGAAAACAAACCTAAACGTCCAAAATTCAAAGGTTGAGCCATATTTTGTAGCCAAATTCTGGCTCTCTGCACGTATTCGCAGTTTAAAATTACGAATTTTTATACCGAGTATATGCCAATTACTGAGAGCAGCGATGGGTCATATTTTGCCCAAACACTCCCTGCAGTTTTCAAAATATTCCAAGCATCCCATATTCGAAGCTTGTGCCATATTTTTGAGCCAAATTTTGGCTCTCTGCACGTATTCGCAGTTTGAAATTACGACTTTTTATACCGAAAATATGTCACTTTTGAAAGCGGCGATGGATCACATTTTGCCCAACCCTAACTGCAGTTTTCAAAATATCCCATACATCCCAAATTCGAGGCATGAGCCATATTTTGGAGGCAAATTCCGGCTCTCTGCAAGATATCGCTATTTGAAATTACGACTTTTTATAACGAAAAAAATGCAAATTTCTGAGAGCAGCAATGGGTCACATTTTGCCCAAACACCCTTTGCAGTTTTCAAAATATACCAAACATCCCAAATTGGTTGCTCGAGCCATTTTTTAGAGCCAAATTGTCTCTCTCTGCACGTATTTGCAGTTTGAAATTAAGACATTTTATACCGAAAATATGAAAATTACTAAGAACGGCGATGGGTCACATTTTGCCCAAACCCCCTCTACAGTTTTCAAAATATCCCAAACATCCAAAATTCGACCCTTGAGCCATATTTTGGAGCCAAAGTCGGGCTATCTGCACGTATTCGCAGTTTGAAATTACGACTTTTTTTAACGAAAATATGCCAGTTACTGAAAGCGGCGAAGGAAAACATTTTGCCCAAACCCTCCTTGCAGTTTTCAAAGTATCCCAAACATTCCAAATTTGACGCTTGAGCCATTTTTGGGAGCCAAATTCTAGCTCTCTGCACGTATTCGCAGTTTGAAATTACGTCTTTTTATACCGAAAATATGCCAATTACTGAGAGCGGCGATGGATCACATTTAGCCCAACCTCTCAATGCAGTTTTCAAAATATCCCAAACATCCCAAATTCGAACTTTGAGCCATATTTTGTAGCCAAATTCTGGCTCTCTGCATGTATTCGCCCTTTAAAATTACGTCTTTTTATACGAAAAAAATGGAATTACAGAAAGCGGCGATGGATCACATTTTGTCCAAACCCTTCCTGCAGTTTTCAAATTAGCCCAAACATCCAAAATTCGACGCTTGAACCCATATGTAGGAGGTAAATTCTGGCTCTCTGCACGTATTCGCCGTTTGAAATTACGACTTTCTACACTGAAAATATGCCAATTACTGAGAGCGGCGATGGGTCACATTTTGCCGAAACCCCCCTGCAGTTTTCAAAATTTAACAAACATCTCAAAATTCGACCCTTGAGCCATATTTTGGAGCCAAATTCAGGCTCTCTGCACGTATTCGCCGTTTGAAATTACGAATTTCTACACTGAAAATATGCCAATTACTGAGAGCGGCGATGGGTCACATTTTGCCCCCCCCCCCCTGCATTTTTCAAAATATCCCAAACATCCCAAATTCGACACTTGAGCCATATTTTGGAGCCAAATTCTGGCTCTCTGCACGTATTCGCAGTTTAAAATTACGAACTTTATTCCGAAAATATGCGAAATACTGAAAGCAGCAATGGATCACATTTTGCCCAGACCTTTCCTGCAGTTTTCGTAGCATCCCAATCATCCCAAATTTGACGCTTGAGCCATATTTTGGAGCCAAATTCTGGCTCTCTATACGTATTCGCCTTTCGAAATTACGACTTTTTATATCGAAAATTTGAAAATTTTAAGAGCAGCGATGGGTCACATTTTGCCCCCCTCCTCCTGCAGTTTTCATGGTATACCAAACATCGCAAATTCGACGCTTGAGCCATATTTTGGAGCCAAATTCTCGCTCTCTGCACGTATTCGCAGTTTGAAATTAGGAATTTTATACCGAAAAAATGCTAATTACTAAGAGCAGCGATGGGCCACATTTTGCCCAAACCCACCCTGCAATTTTTAAAATATCCAAAAAATCCCAAATTCGACGCTTGAGCCATATTTTGGACCCAAATTCTGGCTCTCTGTATGTATTCGCAGTTTGAAATTACGACTTTTTATACCGAAAATATGCCAATTACTGTGAGCGGCGATGGGTCACATTTTGCCCAATCCCCCTTGCAGTTTTCAAAATGTCCTAAACATCCCAATTTCGACCCATGAGCCATATTTTTGGGAGCCAAATTCTGGCTCTCTGCAAGTATTCGCAGTTTGAAATTACGACTTCTTATACCGAAAATATGCCATAAACTGAAAGCGGCGATTAGTCACATTTTGCCCAATACCCCCCCCCCTCCCCCACCTGCAGTTTTCAGAATATCCCAAAGATCCAAAATTCGATCCTTGAGCCATATTTTGGAGCCAAATTCTGGTTCACTGCGCATGTTCGCATTTTGAAATTACCAATTTTTATAACGAAAATATGTCAATTACTGAAAGCGGCGATGGATCACAATTTTGCCCAAACCATCCCTGCAGTTTTCAAAAAATCCCAAACGTCCTATATTCGACGCTTGAGCCAAAATTTGGAGTCAAATTCTGGCTCCCTGCACGTATTCGCAGTTTGAAATTACGAATTTTATTCCGAAAATATGCCAATTACTGAGAGCGACGATGGGTCACAGTTTGCCCAAACCCACCCTGCAGTTTAGAAAATATCCTGAACATCCCAATTTCGACGCTTCAGCCACATTTTGCAGCCAAATTTCTGGCTCTCTGCACGTATTTGCACTTTGAAATTACGACTTTTTATACCGAAAATATGGCAATTACTGAGAGCGGCGATGGGTCACATTTTGCCCAAACACCCCTGCAGATTTCAAAATATCCCAAACATCCCAAATTCGACCCTTGAGCCATGTTTTGGAGCCAAATTCTCGCTCTATGCACGTATTCGCAGTTTGAAATTACGACTTTTTATACCGAAAATATGGCAATTACTGAGAGCGGCGATGGGTCACATTTTGCCCAAACACCCCTGCAGATTTCAAAATATCCAAAACATCCCAAATTCGACGCTTGAGCAATATTTTGGACCCAAATTCTCGCTCTCTGCACTTATTCGTAGTTTGAAGTTACGACGTTTTATACAGAATACATGCCAATTACTGGGAGCGGCGATGAGTCACATTTTGCCAAAACCCCCCTGCAGTTTTCAAAATATTAGAAACATCCCAAATTCGACGCTTTAACCATATTTTGGAGCCAAATTCTGGCTCTCTGCACGTAATCGCAGTTTGGAATTAGGACTTTTTGTACAGAAAATATGCCAATTACTGAAAGCGGCGATGAGTCACATTTTGCCCAAACCCACCCCGCAGTTTTGAAAATATCCGAAACATTCCAAATTCGACACTTGAGCCATATCTTGGAGCCAAATTCTGGCTCTCTGCACGTATTCGCCGTTTGAAATTGCGCCTTTTTATACCGCAAATATGCAAATTTCTGAGAGCTGCGATGGGTCACATTTTGCCCCCCCCCCCTCCCTTACAGTTTTCATAGTATCCCAAACATCCCAAATTCGACGCGTGAGCCATATTTTGGAGACAAATTCTGGCTCCCAGCACGTATTCGCAGTTTGAAATTAAGAATTTATACCGAAAATATGCCAATTACTGAGAGCAGCGATGGGTCACATTTTGCCCAAACCCACCCTGCAGTTTTTAAAATATCCCAAACTTCCAAAATTCGATGCCTGAGCCATATTTTGGACCCGAACGCTGGCTCTCTGTAGGTACTCGCAGTTTGAAATTACGACTTTTTATACCGAAAATGCCAATTACTGTGAGCGGCGATGGGGTCACATTTTGCCCAAACCCCCCTGCAGTTTTCAAAATATCCCAAACATTCCAAATTCGACGCTTGAGCCATATTTTGGAGCCAAATTCTAGCTCTGTCCACGTATTCGCAGTTTGAAATTACGAACTTTATACCGAAAATATGCCAATTACTGAGATCAGCGATGGGTCACATTTTGCCCAAACCCCCCCTTCCGTTTTCAAAATATCCTAAACATCCCACATTCGAAACTTGAGTCATATTTTGGAGCCAAATTCTGGCTATCTGCACGTATTCGCAATTTGAAGATACGACTTTTTATACCGAAAATATGCCAGTTACTGAAAACAGCGATGGATCACATTTTGCCCAAACCCTCCCTGCAGTTCTCAAAATATCACAAACGTCCCAAATTCGACGCTTGAGCCAAAATTTGGAGCCAAATTCTGGCTCTCTGCACGTATTCGCAGTTTGAAATTACGAATTTTATTCCGAAAATATGCCAATTACTGAGAGCGACGATGGGTCACAGTTTGCCCAAACCCACCCTGCAGTTTTGAAAATATCCTAAACATCCCAAATTCGACGTTTGAGCCACATTTTGGAGCCAAATTCGGGCTCTCTGCACGAATTCGCATTTTAAAATTACGACTTTTTGTACCGAAAATATGCCAAATACTGAAAGCAGCGATTGGTCACATTTTTCCCAAACCCCCCATTCAGTTTTCAAATTATCCCAAACATCCCAAATTTGATCCTTGAGCCATTTCTTGGAGCCAAATTCTTGCTCTCTGCACGTATTCACAGTTTGAAAATATGAATTTATATACCGAAAATATGCCAACTACTGAACGCGGCGATGAGTCACATTTTGTCCAACCCCTCCCTGAAGTTTTCAAAATGTCCTAAACATCCCAAATTCGACGCTTGAGCAATATTTTGGACCAAATTCTAGCTCTCTGCACGTATTCGTAGTTTGAAGTTACGACTTTTTATACCGAATATATGCCAATTACTGGGAGCGGCGATGAGTCACATTTTGCCGAAACCCCCCTGCAGTTTTCAAAATTTAACAAACATCCCAAATTCGACCCTTGAGCCATATTTTGGAGCCAAATTCAGGCTCTCTGCACGTATTCGCCGTTTGAAATTACGACTTTCTACACTGAAAATATGCCAATTACTGAGAGCGGCGATGGGTCACATTTTGCCCCCCCCCCCCCCTGCATTTTTCAAAATATCCCAAACATCCCATTTCGACACTTGAGCCATATTTTGGAGCCAAATTCTGGCTCTCTGCACGTATTCGCAGTTTGAAATTACGAACTTTATACCGAAAATATGCGAAATACAGAAAGCAGCAATGGATCACGTTTTGCCTAAACCCTTCCTGCAGTTTTCGTAGCATCCCAAACATCCCAAATTTGACGCTTGAGCCATATTTTGGAGCCAAATTCTGGCTCTCTATACGTATTCGCCTTTCGAAATTACGATTTTTTATACAGAAAATATGAAAATTTTAAGAGCAGCGATGGGTCACATTTTGCCCCCCTCCCCCTTCAGTTTTCATGGTATACCAAACATCGCAAATTCGACGCTTGAGCCATATTTTGGAGCCAAATTCTCGCTCTCTGTACGTATTCGCAGTTTTAAATTAGGAATTTTATACCGAAAATATGCCAATTACTAAGAGCAGCGATGGGCCACATTTTGCCCAAACCCACCCTGCAGTTTTTAAAATATCCAAAAAATCCCAAATTCGACGCTTGAGCCATATTTTGGACCCAAATTCTGGCTCTCTGTACGTATTCGCAGTTTGAAATTACGACTTTTTATACCGAAAATATGCCAATTACTGTGAGCGGCGTTGGGTCACATTTTGCCCAATCCCCCTTGCAGTTTTCAAAATGTCCTAAACATCAAAATTTCAACCCTTGAGCCATATTTTGGAGCCAAATTCTGGCTCTCTGCAAGTATTCGCAGTTTGAAATTACGACTTCTTATACCGAAAATATGCCATATACTGAAAGCGGCGATTAGTCACATTTTTGCTCCCCCCCCCCCACCTGCAGTTTTCAGAATATCCCAAAGATCCCAAATTCGATCCTTGAGCCATATTTTGGAGCCAAATTCTGGTTCACTGCGCATATTCGCATTTTGAAATTACCAATTTTTATAACGAAAATATGTAAATTACTGAAAGCAGCGATGGATCACAATTTTGCCCAAACCATCCCTGCAGCTTTCAAAAAATCCCAAACGTCCCAAATTCGACGCTTGAGCCAAAATTTGGAGTCAAATTCTGGCTCTTTGCACGTATTCGCAGTTTGAAATTACGAATTTTATTCCGAAAATATGCCAATTACTGAGAGCGACGATGGGTCACAGTTTGCCCAAACCCACCCTGCAGTTTAGAAAATATCCTGAACATCCCAATTTCCACGCTTCAGCCACATTTTGCAGCCAAATTTCTGGCTCTCTGCACGTATTTACAGTTTGAAATTACGACTTTTTATACCGAAAATATGACAATTACTGAGAGCGGCGATGGGTCACATTTTGCCCAAACACCCCTGCAGATTTCAAAATATCCCAAACATCCCAAATTCGACCCTTGAGCCATGTTTTGGAGCCAAATTCTCGCTCTATGCACGTATTCGCAGTTTGAAATTACGACTTTTTATACCGAAAATATGGCAATTACTGAGAGCGGCGATGGGTCACATTTTGCCCAAACACCCCTGCAGATTTCAAAATATCCAAAACATCCCAAATTCGACGCTTGAGCAATATTTTGGACCCAAATTCTCGCTCTCTGCACTGATTCGTAGTTTGAAGTTACGACGTTTTATACAGAATACATGCCAATTACTGGGAGCGGCGATGAGTCACATTTTGCCAAAACCCCCCTGCAGTTTTCAAAATATTAGAAACATCCCAAATTCGACGCTTTAACCATATTTTGGAGCCAAATTCTGGCTCTCTGCACGTAATCGCAGTTTGGAATTACGACTTTTTGTACAGAAAATATGCCAATTACTGAAAACTGCGATGAGTCACATTTTGCCCAAACCCACCCCGCAGTTTTGAAAATATCCGAAACATCCCAAATTCGACACTTGAGCCATATCTTGGAGCCAAATTCTGGCTCTCTGCACGTATTCGCCGTTTGATATTGCGCCTTTTTATACCGCAAATATGCAAATTTCTGAGAGCTGCGATGGGTCACATTTTGCCCCCCCCCCCTCCCTTACAGTTTTCACAGTATCCCAAACATCCCAAATTCGACGCGTGAGCCATATTTTGGAGCCAAATTCTGGCTCCCAGCACGTATTCGCAGTTTGAAATTAAGAATTTATACCGAAAATATGCCAATTACTGAGAGCAGCGATGGGTCACATTTTGCCCAAACCCCCCTGCAGTTTTCAAAATATCCCAAACATTCCAAATTCGACGCTTGAGCCATATTTTGGAGCCAAATTCTGGCTCTGTCCACGTATTCGCAGTTTGAAATTACGAACTTTATACCGAAAATATGCCAATTACCGAGATCAGCGATGGGTCACATTTTGCCAAAACCCCCCCTTCCGTTTTCAAAATATCCTAAACATCCCACATTCGAAACTTGAGCCATATTTTAGAGCCAAATTCTGGCTCTCTGCACTTATTAGCAATTTGAAGATACGACTTTTTATACCGAAAATATGCCAGTTACTGAAAACAGCAATGGATCACATTTTGCCCAATCCCTCCCTGCAGTTCTCAAAATATCACAAACGTCCCAAATTCGACGCTTGAGCCAAAATTTGGAGCCAAATTCTGGCTCTCTGCACGTATTCGCAGTTTGAAATTACGAACTTTATACCGAAAATATGCTAATTACTGAGAGCGGCGATGGGTCACAATTTGCCCAAACCCACCCTGCAGTTTTGAAAATATCCGAATCATCCCAAATTCAACGCTTGAGCTATATTTTGGAGCCAAATTCTGGTTCCCAGCACGTATTCGCAGTTTGAAATTACAATTTTTATACCGAAAATATGCCAAATACTGAAAGCAGCGATGGATCACATTTTGCACAAACCCCCCTTGTAGTTTTAAAAATATCCCAGACATCCCAAATTCGACCCTTGAGCCATATTTTGGAGCCAAAATCTGGCTCTCTGCACGTATTCGCCGTTTGAAATTACGCCTTTTTATACCGAAAATATGCAAATTTCTGAGAGCTGCGATGAGTCACATTTTGCCCCCCCTCCCCTGCAGTTTTCATATTATCCCAATAATCCCAAATTCGACGATTGAGCCATATTTTGGAGCCAAATTCTGGCTCTCTGCACGTATTCGCAGTTTGAAATTAAGAATTTTATACCGAAAATATGCCAATTACTGTGAGCGGCGATGGGGTCACATTTTGCCCAAACCCCCTTGCAGTTTTCAAAATATCCCAAACATCCCAAATGCGACGCTTGAGCCATATTTTGGAGCCAAATTCTGGCTCTGTCCACGTATTCGCAGTTTGAAATTACGAACTCTATACCGAAAATATGCCAATTACTGAGATCAGCGATGGGTCACATTTTGCCCAAACTCACCCAGTAGTTTGAAAATATTTGAAACATCCCAAATTCGACGCTTGAGCATCATTTTGGAGCCAAATTCTGGCTCTCTGCACGTATTCGCAGTTTGATATTACGACTTTTTATACTAAAAATATGGCAATTACTGAGAGCGGCGATGGGTCGCATTTTGCCCAAACCCCCCTGCAGATTTCAAAATATCCCAAACATCCAAAATTCGACGCTTGAGCCATATTTTGGACCCAAACGCTGGCTCTCTTATATGTCTTTTCTTGGATCTAAATAATACGAAACCTCGCTTTATGATTCGAAGTTAAAATCCTAAAATTTGGTTTAATAGTGACTTTTTTCACGTTTTTCATTTAGTTTGATATTACGTAAATATATTCAGTTTTACCAATATTTCGATACTTTTTCATGTAGTATCACGATATGTGATTTGGCCTTCAAATCTCATAATTTCGCATAATATTGCATTTTAAGCAAGTTTTCTTGCATTTTGTTTCGTACAATACATCATCGAATTTAGCAATATTTTGACGTTTATCATCCCCCTTTTCCTTTATGTGATATAAACAAAATATATCTGAATTAACCAATATTTTGCTGTTTTTCCACGTTTTTGTGAATTTCCAGTATATTGTTATTAATTCAATAAATATACGATAAAAATGATACAAACACATAATCGATTAGATAATAACCTTAAAAACTTCATTTTCAATCATATATTTGTTTCTCGTTGAAATACTGAGTAAGACATTGAAAAGGGGAGAAGTTCGGTTTTTATTGCATATATCGACGTTTCAGCCGGAATAGAGCGGTTTTACGTGTACATCTTCCATCGGTAATATAAACGAAAAATCAGGAACATTTTAGGTAATTCTAATGAAAACACATTGATTTTTATCATTTGTATTGGAAACAACATTGTCATATGTCTTTTCTTCGATCTAAATAATACGAAACCTCGCTTTATGATTCGAAGTTAAAATCCTCAAATTTGGTATAATAGTGACTTTTTCACGTTTTTCATGTAGTTTGATATCACGTATATATATTATTTTTTAAAAATATTTCGATACTATTGCATGTAGTATCACGATATGTGATTTGGCCTTCATATCTCAGATTTTCGCATAATATTGCATTTTAAGCAAGTTTTCTTGTATTTTGTTTCGTACTAAACATCATCGAATTTAGCAATATTTTGACGTTTATCATCCCCTTTTCCTTTATGTGATGTAAACAAAATATCATCGAATTAGGCAATATTTTGCTGTTTTTCCACGTTTTTGTAAATTTCCAGTTTATTGTTGTTAATTCATTAATTATACGATAAAAATGATGCAAACACATAATTGATTAGAAAATAACCTTAAATACTTCATTTTCAATCAACAATTTGTTTTTCGTTAAAATACTGAGAAAGATATTGAAAAGGGGAGAATTTCTGTTTTTATTGCATATATCGACGTTTCAGCCGGATTAGAGCCGTTTTACGTGTACATCTTCCGTCGGTAATATAAACGGAAAATCAGGAACATTTTAGTTAATTCTAATGAAAACACATTGATTTTTATCATTTGTATTGGAAACAACATTGTCATATGTCTTTTCTTGGAACTAAATAATACGAAACCTCGCAATATGATTCGAAATTAAAATCCTCAAATTTGGTATAGTAGTGACTTTTTTCACGTTTTTCATGTAGTTTGATATTACGTATATATATTCATTTTTACAAACATTTCGATAGTAATGTAGTATCACGATATGTGATTTAGCCTTCATATCTCAGAATTTCGCATAGTATGGCATTTTAAGCAAGTTTTCTTGCATTTTGTTTCGTACTAAACATCATCGAATTTAGCAATATTTTGACGTTTATCATCCCCTTTTCGTTTATGTGATTTAAACAAAATATCATCGAATTAGGCAATATTTTGCTTTTTTTCCACGTTTTTGTAAATTTCCAGTTTATTGTTGTTAATTCATTAATTATACGATAAAAATGATGCAAACACATAATTGATTAGAAATTAACCTTAAATACTTCATTTTCAATCAACTATTTGTTTTTCGTTAAAATACTGAGTAAGATATTGAAAAGGGGAGAATTTCTGTTTTTATTGCATATATCGACGTTTCAGCCGGATTAGAGCGGTTTTATGTGTACATCTTCCGTCGGTAATATAAACGGAAAATCAGGAACATTTTAGTTATTTCTAATGAAAACACATTGATTTTTAGCATTTGTATTGGAAACAACATTGTCATATGTCTTTTCTTGGATCTAAATAATACAAAACCTCGCTCTATGATTTGAAGTTAAAATCCTCAAATATGGTAAAATAGTTACTTTTTTCACGTTTTTCATGTGGTGTGATAGTACGTAAATATATTCATTTTTACCAATATTTCGATACTATTTCATGTAGTATTACGATATGTGATTTGGCCTTCATATCTCATATTTTCGCATAATATTGCATTTTAAGCAAGTTTTCTTGCATTTTGTTTCGTACTAAACATCATCGAATTTAGCAATATTTTGACGTTTATCATCCCCTTTTTCTTTATGTGATTTAAACAAAATATCATCGAATTAGGCAATATTTTGTCGTTTTTCTACGTTTTTGTGAATTTTCAGTTTATTGGTATTAATTCATTATATATACGATAAAAATGATGCAAACACGTAATTGATTAGATAATAAACTTAAATACTTCATCTTCAATCATCTATTTGTTTTTCGTTGAAATACTGAGTAAGATAGTGAAAAGGGGAGAAGTTCGGTTTTTATTGCATATATCGACGTTTCAGCCGGAATTGTGCAGTTTTATGTGTACATCTCCCATCAGTAATATAAACGGAAAATCAGGAACATTTTAGTTCATTTTAATGAAAACACATTGATTTTTATCATTTGTATCGGAAACAACATTGTCATATGTCTTTTCTTGGATCTAAATATAACGAAACCTCGCTTTATGATTCGAAGTTAAAATCCTTAAATTTGGTTTAATAGTGACTTTTTTCACGTTTTTCATGTAGTTTGATATAACGTAAATATATTCATTTTTACCAATATTTCGATACTATTTCATGTAGTATCACGATATGTGATTTGGCCTTCATATCTCAGATTTTCTCATAATATTGCATTTTAAGCAAGTTTTCTTGCATTTTGTTTCGTACTAAACATCATCGAATTTAGCAATATTTTGACGTTTATCATCCCTTGAACATAATATATTTCCTTATCATAATAACTTGAACAACAAAACTATGTTCAAGTTATTATTTACCCTTGCTGAGGACTGTTCTTGGTGTATGGAAGATGTGAGGAGGAGGGAGGAGGAGAGGTGTTTCTGTTTGGAAGGGGAGTCTCCTTCCATTATAACATCAGGCACTTCACTGGTATGCACACTCTGACACATTTTGCCTGCATACCACTACTACTTGCTTGTTTTACTAAGAATCTGTCTAAAGACATTTGTTTTTCCCTACACTTTAACACTTGTCTGTATTAAGACATCACATTGTCATTTAAAAGGTCAATGCAACGGCCTGCTACAGCTTTATCTGGTGAGTTTTTTCAACAAAACTTTGCAGTTCTTCCCATACTTCACACATTTTCTTAGTCAAGAAGGGACATCCTCTACTCACAGCTATTTTCATAGGTTGAACCTTACCAATGGCTTTCTTGAGACCCATGGCGAGATATATAATGACAACTTTTATGCTCAAATGACCAAAAAAACGACAAAAAACTGTAAATCCTTGTGAAGAATTCAGGTGGGATAGTCACTTTGCGCGAGACACTGGTAAAATGAGGCGCAATCGCCATGCCACCGTGTGCTGGTCGGCCTGTACACGTATCAACAAACTTGTGTTCCGAGGTAATCCTCGCCTTCCGAGACACATTTTCCGAGGAAATCCTGCGCATATTCCGAAAAACTCGCATACAGGGACACTCGTGTTCCGAGGTACCACTGTATATGTATATATATATATGTATATATATATATATATATATATATATATATATATATATATATATATATATATATATAAATATATATATATATATATATATATATATATATATATATATATATATATATATATATATATATATATATATATATATATATATATATATATATATATATATATATATATATATATATAAGTGAAAACTCACACCCCAGAAGTGACTCGAACCCATACTCCCAGAAGCAACGCAACTGGTATGTACAAGACGCCTTAATCCACTTGACCATCACGACCGGACATAATGAGGTGATAGCCGAGGCTATATGAACCACCCCACCGCCGGCACTCGGATAGTTATCTTGGGCATAGCATTTTACCAAATCACCTCATTCTTTGGGGCACACGTGAGGAACACAAATGCGAACAAGCCTGAATGGTCCCCATGTCCTGGGGACCATGGTCCCCATGTCCTGGGGACCATTCAGGCTTGTTCGCATTTGTGTTCCTCACGTGTGCCCCAAAGAATGAGGTGATTTGGTAAAATGCTATGCCCAAGATAACTATCCGAGTGCCGGCGGTGGGGTGGTTCATATAGCCTCGGCTATCACCTCATTATGTCCGGTCGTGATGGTCAAGTGGATTAAGGCGTCTTGTACATACCAGTTGCGTTGCTTCTGGGAGTATGGGTTCGAGTCACTTCTGGGGTGTGAGTTTTCAGTTGCATATGTCCTGGGGACCATTCAGGCTTGTTCGCATTTGTGTTCCTCACGTGTGCCCCAAAGAATGAGGTGATTTGGTAAAATGCTATGCCCAAGATAACTATCCGAGTGCCGGCGGTGGGGTGGTTCATATAGCCTCGGCTATCACCTCATTATGTCCGGTCGTGATGGTCAAGTGGATTAAGGCGTCTTGTACATACCAGTTGCGTTGCTTCTGGGAGTATGGGTTCGAGTCACTTCTGGGGTGTGAGTTTTCAGTTGCATATGTCCTGGGGACCATTCAGGCTTGTTCGCATATATATATATATATATATATATATATATATATATATATATATATATATATATATATATATTAGTATATTTTGGTAGCAGTCTTTCCTGTAGACATATATTATTAAATATGACCGAAAAAGTAAGATTAATAAATCTAACCCGAATTTTCTCAATCTTTCGTACATTTCGTTTCACTGTAGGAGGTAAATAAAAAATGAATTCTCCAAAATTCATTTTTATTTCTAGTCTGACGCGACACGAGCGCGTTTCGTAAAACTTATTACATTTTCAAAGACTTTAGTTCACAAATACACAACTGAATAGAACTTACGCATCTCCGATTTTATATCTACATTTGAGTGAGGTGGAAGGGGTGATGTGGCATTAACACAAGACAGAACAAAGTGTGGTATTAATAGGGTATTAATTTCATCAACACAAGACAGAACAAGAGTATTAATAGGGTATTAATTTCATCAACACAAGACAGAACACGAAACAATGGATATTGAATAGAAGTGTTTGTAGAAAGCCTATTGGTCCATATTTCTTGATGCTTCTATATTGGAGCGGAGTCTTGAGGTGGGTAGAATATAGTTGTGCATTAATTGGCTGTTGATTGCTGGTGTTGACTTCTTGATGTGTAGTGCCTCGCAGACGTCGAGCCGCCTGCTATAGCTGTATCTATCGATGATTTCTGTGTTGTTTGCTAAGATTTCTCTGGTGATGGTTTGGTTGTGGGAGAAGCTATATGTTCCTTAATGGAGCCCTGTTGCTTATGCATCGTTAAACGCCTGGAAAGAGATGTTGTTGTCTTGCCTATATACTGAGTTTTTTGAGGCTTACAATCCCCAAGAGAGCATTTGAAGGCATAGACGACGTTGGTCTTTTTTAAAACATTCTGCTTTGTGTCTGGAGAGTTTCTCATGAGTAGGCTGGCCGTTTTTTTGGTTTTATAGAAAATTGTCAGTTGTATCTTCTGATTTTTGTCTGTAGGGATAACGTTTCTACTGACAATATCTTTCAGGACCCTTTCCTCCGTTTTATGGGCTCTGGAAAAGAAGTTCCTGTAAAATAGTCTAATAGGGGGGGTATAGGTGTTGTGTTAGTTGTCTCTTCATAGGTTGCATGGCGTTTCACTTTCCTTCTTATGATGTCTTCCACGAAACCATTGGAGAAGCCGTTGTTGACTAGGACCTGCCTTACCCAACAGAGTTCTTCGTCGACTTGCTTCCATTCTGAGCTGTGGCTGAGAGCACGGTCGACATAAGCGTTAACAACACTCCTCTTGTACCTGTCCGGGCAATCACTGTTGACATTCAGGCACATTCCTATGTTTGTTGAGGAATTCCATTCTCTTGAGCCTCTGCATCACTCTCATCAGCCTCTGCATCCCTCTCTTAAGCCTATGAATCATTCTCTTCAGCCTCTGCATCCCTCTCTGAAGCCTCTGCATCATTCTCTTCAGCCTCTGCATTCCTCTCTGAAGCCTCTGCATCACTCTCTTGAGCCTCTGCATCCCTCTCTTAAGCCTCTGCATCTTTCTCTGAAGGCTCTGCATCCCTCTCTTAAACTCCTGCATCCCTCTCATGAGCCTCTGCATCCCTCTCTTGAGCCTCTGCATCACTCTCTTCAGCCTCTGCATCACTCTCTTAAGCCTCTGCATCATTCTCTTCAGCCTCTGCATCACTCTCTTGAGCCTCTGCATCACTCTCCTGAGCCTCTGCATCACTCTTTTAACCCTCTGCATCATTCTCTTCAGCCTCTGCACCACTCTCTTAAGCCTCTGCATCATTCTCTTCAGCCTCTTCATCACTCTCTTGAGCCTCTGCATCACTCTCTTGAGCTTCTGCATCACTCTCATCAGCCTCTGCATCCCTCTCTTAAGCCTATGCATCATTCTCTTCAGCCTCTGCATCCCTCTCTGAAGCCTCTGCATCATTCTCTTTAGCCTCTGCATTCCTCTCTGAAGCCTCTGCATCACTCTCTTGAGCCTTTGCATCCCTCTCTTAAGCCTCTGCATCTTTCTCTTAAGGCTCTGCATCCCTCTCTTAAACTCCTGCATCCCTCTCATGAGCCTCTGCATCCCTTTCTTGAGCCTTTGCAACACTCTCTTAAGCCTCTGCATCACTCTCAAGAGCCTCTGCATCCCTCTCTTGAGCCTCTGCATCATTCTCTTGTTCCTCTGCATCCCTCTCTTAAGCCTCTACATCTTTCTCTTGAGCCTCTGCATCACTCTCTTGAGCCTCTGGATCACTCTCTTAAGCCTCTGCATCTCTGCATTAAATAGAAAGGTATTTTTTTTTCAACGTTTTTTACACATTTTCAAGTCCACACTTCAGAACACACGTTTCAGATATAATTATTCTGTGACACTTTTTCTGACACATTAGCATATAATAAAGGATTTGGGGATTTAGAATTTCCAAAACATCTTTAGTTTTCCTAATACAAATGTTCAAACTTTCCCAAATTTTTTTTGCAAACATGGCATGTTTATTAATATTATAAAATCAATAAATGAACTTAGAGAAAAATTAAAGCCCCCAAACGTAGAGACATGCCCTCCACATATACTGTGTAAGTTTCATGTAAATTGAATAAAAAAGGAATCAGTTTTGTAAACGTTTGTGTCAATTGAAAAAAAACAGAAATGAATAAAGTCTAAGGTTCTAAAATCTGTGGCTGAGGTTGATATCAACGAATTTTCTTAAAAATTGGCATCCTTACAGATATGCTTACGTACAGTCAGGTGTGTAAGTTTGATGCAAATCGCCCAAATAAAATGAAAAAAAAATATTTAAAAAATAAAAGAAAAAAAATCCTTTTTTTTTTCTTAATTTTTTTTCCATATAAACTAATTATAATATTTGTTTAATATATGCTATTGTGATAGCAAAGAGTCATAGTTATGATTTCAGTTGACACTTTTGATTTATAATCGATTTTGACCATTTTTCTATAATTTTCACAACTACTTCAATATTTTTTTTCTCCCTTCCTATTTATGGTGAAACTTGGACCAGATGAAACACTTTTCATATAGAACTTGTCAAAAAAGTTTGACTGAAATCGAACGATTTTTCATATATTGCATTTGTGGGGCAAATTGGAACCTAATGCCCCTTAATAGCAATAAACTGAAAATTCACAGAAACGTGGAAAACCGGCAAAATATTGCCTAATTCCATGATATTTTGTTTATATCACATAAAGGAAAAGGGGGATGATAAACGTCAAAATATTACTAAATTCGATGATTTTTAGTACGAAACAAAACGCAAGAAAACTTGCTTAACACTTTCGCGCTAACCGGACTCACCGAGGAGTCCTGTTTCGCTAACCGCTCCCGCATAGTGGACATAAAGTTATGTCCTCTTTTAAAATATTTGTATAAAATTCAATTTTTATCCGATTTACTTCGGGTTTGTTTCAAACTGCGCGCCATGAGGCTCTCGTTCTCACCATAGGCTGCATGGTACAATAAGTTCATGAAAGGTGTGGACCACTTCGATCAAATGGTATTATGTCCGAAACGGGTTGCAGGTGGGTGACTTTAGCCGTTTATACTGGTAATGCTTCCCCCATGTCATGTATTATATGCATATGTCTGTTTAGGGAATTTTATTTCGATCAATGTACAACCAAAAATAACTGTGTGCAACAAGTATAAACTTGACAAACATAACAAAAGTAAAAACATTTCGTGTGTGTTTGACGCTCACTGATATGTTCCAGCATTGCTTTATATTTGGCGCTATTCTATCTTACGCTTTGTTGATCTTTTTTACCTACGGGCTCATAGAACATTCTATTGCGAACACATTGACACAAAAATGAATGACGTACATAGAAAATTAATGTCATGAGAGTGAAATAAGTATAAACTTTCAAAGCGCCGTGCGTCGTCCCGTCACCGATACCGGGTAACAATTTCACCACTTCCTACACTCTTGCGGGCGGGTCGCAATCATTATTCTACGCTTATATTCATATCACCGTTTTGGGAATTTCATTGCGAGTCCATTGATACCAAAATTAATGCTGTAGGGCAAGTGTGGAGGAGATAACAATCCCAAGAGTAAAAACATTTTTGTTGCTGTTGGGCGCTCACGGCGAGTCATCTTCGTAGTTATTTATTTGGTGCTGGTATCCCTATACGTTTCGTGACTTTTTACTGATGTTCTTCTAGAAAATTTTATTGCGAACACGTTTGTACCAAAATGAAATACGTAGCTCAAGAACTAAGGTGAGGAGTAAAAAGAGTATACACATTTTTGTTTTTACGCTTACTCAGCAAAAACGCTCCGCGCACATACCGCTTTTTTTTTTTACCATCGAAGGGAGCGCGAAAGTGTTTATTAAATGCAATATTATGCGAAATTCTGAGATTTGAAGGCCAAATCACATATCGTAATACTACATGAAAAAATATCGAAATATTGTTAAAAATGAATATATTTACGTAATATCAAACTACATGAAAAACGTGAAAAAAGTCACTATTATACCAAATTTGAGGAGTTTAACTTCAAATTATAGAGCGAGGTTTCGTATTATTTAGATCCAAGAAAAGACATATGACAATGTTGTTTCCAATACAAATGATAAAAATCAATGTGTTTTCATTAGAATTAACTAAAAGGTTCCTGATTTTCCTTTTATATTACCGACCGAAGATGTACACGTGAAACCGCTCTAATCCGGCTGAAACGTCGATATATGCAATAAAAACAGAAATTCTCCCCTTTTCAATATCTTATCAAGTATTTAAACGAGAAACAAATAGTTGATTGAAAATGCAGTATTTAAGGTTAATTTCTAATCAATTATGTGTTTGCATCATTTTTATCGTATATTTAATGAATTTATAACAATAAACTGAAAATTCACAAAAACGTGGAAAAACAGCAAAATATTGCCAAATTCGATTATATTTTGTTTATATCACATAAAGGAAAAGGGGGATGATAAACGTCAAAATATTACTAAATTCGATGATTTTTAGTACGAAACAAAATGCAACAAAACATGCTTAAAATGCAATATTATGCGAAATTCTGAGATTTGAAGGCCAAATCACATATCGTGACACTACATGAAATAGTATCGAAATATTAATGAAAATGAATATATTTACGTAATATCAAACTACATAAAAAACATGAAAAAGTCACTATTAAACTAAATTTGAGGATTTTAACTTCGATTCATAAAGCGAGGTTTCGTATTATTTAGATCCAAGAAAAGACATATGGCAATGTTGTTTCCAATACAAATGATAAAAATCAATGTGTTTTCATTAAAATGAACTAAAATGTTTCTGATTTTCCGTTCATATTACCGATAGAAAATGTACACGAAAAACCACTCAATTCCGGCTGAAACGTCGATATATGCAATAAAAACCTAACTTCTCCCCTTTTCAATATGTTTCTCAGTATTTTAACGAGAAACAACTAGTTAATTGAAAATGAGGTATTTACGGTTATTATCTAATCAATTATGTGTTTGCATCATTTGTATCGTATATTTAATGAATTAAGGGGGCGTCTGGTTATTATAGTGAAAGTTGTTCAATGTCAACCAATATTAATTTTCTAGTTGTATATGAAAAGTGCTTAAATTATCCCAAGTTTCAGTACTGCAGCGTAAATAGAAAGGTAGTTTTTTTTTTTGTTTTTTCAACGTTTTTTACACATTTTCAAGTCCACACTTCAGAACACACGTTTCAGATATAATTATTCTGTGACACTTTTCTGACACATTAGCATATAATAAAAGATTTGGGGATTTAGACTTTCCAAAACATCTTTAGTTTTCCTAATACAAATGTTCAAACTTCCCAAATTTTTTTTTGCAAATATGGCATATTTATTGCTACTATAAAATCAATAAAAGAACTTAGACAAAAATGAAGCCCCCCAATGTAGAGACATGCCCTCCACATATATTGTGTAAGTTTCATGTAAATTGAATAAAAAAGGAATCAGTTTTGTAAACGTTTATGTCAATTGAAAAAAAAATTGAAATGAATAATGTCTAAGGTTCTAAAATCTGTGGCTAAGGTTGACATCAACCAATTTTCTCCAAAATTGGCAACCTACCAGATATGCTTACGTAAAGTCAGGTGTGACTGGGAGTCAGGCTCCCCTTTTCAATATGTTTCTTAGTATTTTAACGGGAAAAAAATAGATGATTGAAAATGAAGTATTTAGGGTTATTATCTAATCAATTATGTGTTTGTATCATTTTTATCGTATATATAATGAATAATTACCAATAAACTGAAAATTCACAGAAACATGGAAAAACGGCAAAATATTGCCTAATTCGATGATATTTTGTTTAAATCACATAAAGGAAAAGGGGATGATAAACGTAAAAATATTGCTAAATACGATGATGTTTAGTACGAAACAAAATGCAAGAAAACTTGCTTAAAATGCAATATTATGCGAAAATCTGAGATATGAAGGCCAAATCACATATCGTGATACAACATGAAATAGTATCGAAATATTGGTAAAAATTAATATATTTACGTAATATCAAACTACATGAAAAACGTGAAAAAAGTCACTATTATACCAAATTTGAGGATTTTAACTTCGAATCATAAAGCGAGGTTTCGTATAATTTAGATCCAAGAAAAGACATATGACAATGTTGTTTCCAATACAAATGATAAAAATCAATGTGTTTTCATTAGAATTAACTAAAATGTTCCTGATTTTCCGTTTATATTACCGATGGAAGATGTACACGTAAAACCGCTCTATTCGGGCTGAAACGTAGATATATGCAATAAAAACCGAACTTCTCCCCTTTTCAATATCTTACTCAGTATTTCAACGAGAAACAAATAGATGATTGAAAATGAAGTATTTAAGGTTATTATCTAATCAACTATGTGTTTGTATCATTTTTATCGTATATTTAATGAATTAATAACAATAAACTGGAAATTCACAAAAACGTGGAAAAACCGCAAAATATGGCCTGATTCGATGATATTTTGTTTATATCACATAAAGGAAAAGGGGGATGATAAACGTCAAAATATTACTAAATTCGATGATTTATAGTACGAAACAAAATGCAAGAAAACTTGCTTAAAATGCAATATTATGCGAAATTCTTAGATTTGAAGGCCAAATCACATATCGTGACACTGCATGAAAAAGTATCGAAATATTGGTAAAAATGAATATATTTACGAAATATCAAACTACATGAAAACGTGAAAAAAGTCACTATTATACCAAATTTAAGGATTTTAACTTCAAATCATAAAGCGAGGTTTCGTATTATTTAGATCCAAGAAAAGACATATGACAATGTTGTTTCCAATACAAATGATAAAAATCAATGTGTTTTCATTAGAATTAACTAAAATGTTCCTGATTTTCCGTTTATATTACCGATGGAAGATGTACACGTAAAACCGCTCTATTCGGGCTGAAACGTAGATATATGCAATAAAAACCGAACTTCTCCCCTTTTCAATATCTTACTCAGTATTTCAACGAGAAACAAATAGATGATTGAAGATGAAATACTTAAGTTTATTATCTAATCAATTACGTGTTTGCATCATTTTTATCGTATATTTAATGAATTAATACCAATAAACTGAAAATTCACAAAAACGTGGAAAAACTGCAAAATATTGCCTAATGCGATGATATTTTGTTTAAATCACATAAAGGAAAAGGGGATGATAAACGGCAAAATATTGCTAAATTCGATGATGTTTAGTACGAAACAAAATGCAAGAAAACTTGCATAAAATGCAATATTATGCGAAAATCTGAGATTTGAATGCCAAATCACATACCGTGAGAAAACATGAAGTAGTATCGAAATATTGGTAAAAACGAATATATTTACGTAAAATCAAACTACACGAATAACTTGAAAAAAATCACTATATTATAATATTAATACTGAGTAAGATATTGGAAAGGGGAGAAGTTCTGTTTTTATTGCATATATCGACGTTTCAGCCGGATTAGAACGGTTTTACGTGTTCATCTTCCATCGGTAATATAAACCGAAAATCAGGAACATTTTAGTTAATTTTAATGAAAACACAGTGATTTTTATCATTTGTATTGGAAGCAACATCTTTATACGTCTTTTCTAGGGTCTAAAAAATACGAAACGTCGCTTTATGATTCGAAGTTAAAATCGTAAAATTTAGTATAATAGTGACTTTCTTCATGTTTTTCATGTAGTTTGATATTACGTAAATATTTTCATTTTTACCAATATTTCGATACAATTTCATGTAGTATCACGATATGTGATTTGGCCTTCAAATCTCAGATTTTCGCATAATATTGCATTTTAACCAACTTTTCTTACATTTTGTTTCGTACTAAAAATCATCGAATTCAGCAATATTTTGACGTTTATCATCCCCTTTTCCTTTATGTGATATAAACAAAATATCATCGAAATAGGCAATATTTTGCTGTTTTTCCACGTTTTTTGTGAATTTTCTGTTTATTGCTATTAATTCATTAAATATACGATAAAAATGATGCAAACACATAATTGATTAGAAATTAACCTTAAACATTTTCAATCAACTATTTGTTTCTCGTTAAAATACTGAGTAAGATATTGAAATGGGAGAAGTTCTGTTTTTATTGCATATATCGACGTTCACCCGGATTACAACACTTTTACGTGTACATCTTCCATCGGTAATATAAACCGAAAATCAGGAACATTTTAGTTAATTTTAATGAAAACACATTGATTTTTATCATTTGTATTGGAAGCAACATCTTTATACGTCTTTTCTAGGGTCTAAAAAAAACGAAACGTCGCTCTATGATTCGAAGGTAAAATCCTCAAATTTGGTATAATAATGACTTTTTTTACGTTTTTCATGTAGTTTGATATTACGTAAATATATTCATTTTTACCAATATTTCGACACTATTTCATGTAGTATCACGATATGTGATTTTGCCTTCAAATCTCAGATTTTCGCATAATATTGCAGTTTAAGCAAGTTTTCTTGCATTTTGTTTCGTACTAAAAATCATCGAATTCAGCAATATTTTGACGTTTATCGTCCCCTTTTCCTTTATGTGATATAAACAAAATATCATCGAATTAGGCAATATTTTGCTGTTTTTCAACGTTTTTGTGAATTTTCAATTTATTGCTATTAATTAATTAAATATACCATAAAAATGATGCAAACACATAATTGATTAGAAATTAACCTTAAACACTTCATTTTCAATCAACTATTTGTTTCTCATTAAAATACTGAGTAAGATATTGGAAAGGGGAGAAGTTCTGTTTTTATTGCATATATCGACGTTTCAGCCGGATTAGAGCGGTTTTACGTGTACATCTTCCATCGGTAATATAAACAGAAAATCAGGAACATTTTAGTTAATTCTAATGAAAACACATAGATTTTTATCATTTGTATTTGAAACAACATTTTCATATGTTTTTTCTTGGATCTAAATAATACGAAACCTCGCTCTATGGTTTGAAGATAAAATCCTCATATATGGTAATATAGTGACTTTTTTCACGTTATTCATGTAGTGTGATTTTACGTATATATATTAGTTTTTACCAATATTTCGATACTACTTCATGTTTTTTCACGATATATGATTTGGCCTTCATATCTCAGAATTTCGCAAATTTTGCATTTTTAAGCAAGTTTTGTTGCATTTTGTTTTGTACTAAAAATCATCGAATTTAGCAATATTTTGACCTTTATCATACCCTTTTCCCTTACTTTTTTCCTTTATCCCTCTTTTGAACTCCTGCTTCCCTCTCTTGATCCTCTGCATCACTCTCTTGAGCCTCTGCATCACTCACTTAAACCTCTGCATCACTCTCTTAAGCCTCTGCATCCCTCTCTTGAGCCTCTGCATCCCTCTCTTAAGCCTCTGCAACCCTCTCTTCAGCCTCTGCATCACTCTCTTGAGCCTTTACATCACCCTGTTGAGCCTCTGCATCCCTCTCTTAAGCCTCTGCAACACTCTCATCAGCCTCTGCATCACCCTCTTGATCCTCTTCATTCCTCTCTTAAGCCTCTGCATCCCTCCCTTGAGCCTCTGCAACACTCTCTTCATGCCTCTGCATCACTCTCTTCAGCCTCTGCATCACTCTCTTGAGCATTTGCATCACTCTCTTGAGCCTCTGCATCCCTCTCTTAAGCCTCTGCAACACTCTCTTCAGCCTCTGCATCACTCTCTTAACACTCTGAATCCCTCTCTTGAGGCATCTGCATAACTCTCTCGAGCCTCTGCATCACTCGTTTGAGCCCCTGCATCACTCTCTTAAACCTCTGCATCCCTCTCTTGATCCTCTGCATCACTCTATTGAGCCTCTGCATCATTCTCTTGAGCCTCTACATCCTTCTCATAAACCTCTACATCATTCTCTTGAGCCTCTGCATCATTCTCTTGAGCCTCTGCATCCCTCTCTTAGGCCTCTACATCATTCTCTTGAGCCTCTGCATCCCTCTCTTGAGCTGTTGCATCACTCTCTTAAGCCTCTGCATCCCACTCTTGAGCCTCTTCATCCCTCTCTTGAGCCTCTGCATCCCTCTCTTGAGCCTGCTCATCCCTCTCTTGAGCCTCTGCATCACTCTCTTAAGCCTCTGCAACACTCTCTTCAGCCTCTGCATCACTCTCTTAAGCCTCTGCATCCCTCTCTTTAGCCTCTGCATCCCTCTCTTAAGCCTCTAGATCACTCTCTTGAGCCTTTGCATCACGCTCTTGAGCCTTTGCATCACTCTCTTAAGCCTCTGCAACACTCTCTTCAGCCTCTGCATCACTCTCTTAAGCCTCTGCATCCCTTTTTTGAGCCTCTGCATCACTTTCTTAAGCCTCTGCATCCCTTTCTTTAGCCTCTGCATCACTCTCTTGAACTCCTGGATCCCTCACATGAGCCTCTGCATCGCTCCCATGAGCCTTTGCATCACTCTCTTAAGCCTCTGCATCCCTCTCTTGAGCCTCTGCGTCACTCTCAAGTGCCTCCGCATCCCTCTCTTGTGCCTCTGCATTCCTCACTTGAGCGTCTGCATCCCTCTCTTTAGCCCCTGCATCCCTCTCTTGAGCCTCTGCGTCATTTTCAAGTGCCTCTGCATCCGTCACTTGTGCCTCTGCATCCCTCACTTTAGCGTCTGCATCCCTCTCTTGAGCTCCTGCATTCCTCTCTTGAGCCTCTGCATCACTCTCTTCAGCCTCTGCATCTCTCTCTTAAGACTCTGAATCCCTCTCTTGAGGCCTCTGCATAACTCTCTCGAGCCTCTGCATCACTCGTTTGAGCCCCTGCATCACTCTCTTAAACCTCTGCATCCCTCTCTTGATCCTCTGCATCACACTATTGAGCCTCTGCATCATTCTCTTGAGCCTCTATATCCTTCTCATAAACCTCTAGGTCATTCTCTTGAGCCCCTGGATCACTCTCTTGAGCCTCTGCATCACTCTCTTTAGCCTCTGCATCTCTCTCTTCTGCCTCAGCATCACTCTCTTGATCCTCTGCATCACTCTTTTCAGCCTCTGCCTCATTCTCTTGAGCCTCTGCATCCCTCTCTTAGTCCTCTACATCATTTGCAACACGCTCTTCAGCGTCTGCATCACTCTCTTAAGCCTCTGCATCCCTTTTTTTTGATCCTCTGCATCACTTTCTTAAGCCTCTGCATCCCTTTTTTGAGCCTCTTCATCACTTTCTTAAGATTCTGCATACCTTTCTTGAGCCTTTGTATCACTCTCTTGAACTCCTGCATCCCTCTCATGAGTCTCTGCATCCCTATCTTGTGCCTCTGCATCCCTCACTTGAGCCTCTGCATCCCTCTCCTAAGCCTCTGCATCACTCTCTTAAGCCTCTGCATCACTCTCGTAAGCCTCTGAATCAGTCTCTTGAGCCTCTTCATCCCTCTCTTGAACTCCTGCATCCCTCTTTTGATCCTCTGCATCACTCTCTTGAGCTTCTGCATCACTCTCCTAAACCTCTGCATCCCTCTCTTGATCCTCTGCATCACTCTCTTGAGCCTCTGCATCATTCTCTTAAGCCTCTACATCCTTCTCTTAAGCTTCTACATCATTCTCTTGAACCCCTGCATCACTCTCTTGAGCCTCTGCATCACTCTCTTTAGCCTCTGCATTTCTCTCTTCAGCCTTTGCATCACTCTCTTGATCCTTTGCATCACTCTCTTGAACCTCTGCATCACTCTCTTGAGCCTTTGCATCACTCTCCTGAGCCTCTGCATCCCTCTCTTAAGCCTCTGCAACACTCTCATCAGCCTCTGCATCACCCTCTTGATCCTCTGCATCCCTCTCCCGAGCCTCTGCATCCCTCTGTTAAGCCTCTGCAACACTCTCATCAGCCTCTGCATCACTCTCTTGAGCCTTTCCATCACTCTCTTGAGCCTCTGCATCCCTCTCTTAAACCTCTGCAACACTCTCATCAGCCTCTGCATCACCCTCTTGATCCTCTGCATCACTCTCTTGAGACTCTGCATCACTCTCTGGAGCCTTTGCATCACTCTCTTGAGCCTCTGCATCCCTCTTTTAAGCCTCTGCAAAACTCTCTTCAGAGAGTTTAAGAGGCTTAAGAGAGTGATGCAGAGGCTGAAGAGTGTGTTGCAGAGGCTTAAGAGAGGGATGCAGAGGCTCAAGAGAGTGATGCAAAGGCTCAAGAGAGTGATGCAGAGGCTGAAGAGAGTGTTGCAGAGGCTTACGAGAGTGATGCAGAGGCTTAAGAGAGGGATGCAGAGGCTCAAGCGAGGGATGCCGAGTCTCAAGAGAGGGACGCAGAGGCACAAGAGAGGGATGCAGAGGATCAAGAGGGTGATGCAGAGGCTGATGAGAGTTTTGCAGAGTCTAAAGAGAGGGATGCAGAGGCTCAAGAAAGTGATGCAAAGGCTCAAGAGAGTGATTCAGAGGCTTACGAGAGTGATGCAGAGGCTTAAGAGAGTGATGCAGAGGCTTAAGAGAGGGATGAAGAGGCTCCTGCGAGAGATGCAGAGGCTCAGGAGAGGGATGCAGAGGCTCAGGTGAGGGATGCAGAGGCAAAAGAGAGGGATGTTGAGGCTTAAGAGAGTGATGCAGAGGCTGAAGAGAGTGTTGCAGAGGCTTATGAGAGGGATGCAGAGGCTCAAGAGAGTGATGCAAATGCTCAAGAGAGTGATGCAGAGGCTGAAGAGAGTGATGCAGAGGCTGAAGAGAGTGTTGCAGAGGCTCAAGAGAGGGATGCAGAGGCTTAAGAGAGGGATGCAGTGGCTCAAGAGAGGGATGCAGATAGTGTTGAAGAGGCTTTAGAGAGGGATGCAGAGGCTCAAGAGTGAGATGCAAAGGCTCAAGAGAGTGATGCAGAGGCTCAAAAAAGGGATGCAGAGGCTTAAGAAAGTGATGCAGAGGCTCAAAAAAGGGATGCAGAGGCTTAAGAGAGGGAGGCAGAGGCTTAAGAGAGGGATGCAGAGGCTCAAGAGAGTGATGCAAAGGCTCAAGAGAGTGATGCAGAGGCTTAAGAGAGGGATGTAGAGGTTTAAGAGAGTGATGCAGAGGCTGAAGAGAGTGTTGCAGGGTCTTAAGAGAGGGATGCAGAGGCTCAAGAGAGTGATGCAAATGCTCAAGAGAGTGATGCAGAGGCTGAAGAGAGTGATGCAGAGGCTGAAGAGAGTGTTGCAGAGGCTCAAGAGAGGGATGCAGAGGCTTAAGAGAGGGATGCAGTGGCTCAAGAGAGGGATGCAGAGGCTTAAGAGAGTGATGCAGAGGCTGCAGATAGTGTTGCAGAGGCTTTAGAGAGGGATGCAGAGGCTCAAGAGAGTGATGCAAAGGCTCAAGAGAGTGATGCAGAGGCTCATGAGAGTGATGCAGAGGATCAGGAGGGTGATGCAGAGACTGAGGAGAGTGATGCAGAGGCTGAAGAGAGTGTTGCAGAGGCTCAAGCGAGGGATGCAGAGGCTAAAGAGAGTGATGCAAAGGCTCAAGAGAAGGATGCAGAGGCTGAAGAGAGAGATGCAGAGGCATAAGAGGGGGCTGCAGAGGCTTTAGAGAGGGATGTAGAGGCTTAAGAGAGGGATGCAGAGGCTCGAGAGAGTGATGCAAAGGCTCACGAGTGATGCAAAGGCTCAAGAGAGTGATGCAGAGGCTTAAGAGAGGGATGCAGAGGCTCAAGAGAGTGATGCAAAGGCTCAAGAGAGTGATGCAGAGGCTGAAGAGAGTGTTGCAGAGGCTTAAGAGAGGGATGCAGAGGCTCAAGAGAGTGATGCAAATGCTCAAGAGAGTGATGCAGAGGCTGAAGAGAGTGTTGCAGAGGCTTAAGAGAGGGATGCAGAGGCTCAAGAGAGTGTTGCAAAGGCACAGGAGAGTGATGCAGAGGCTTAAGAGAGGGATGCAGAGGCTCAAGAGAGGGATGCAGAGGCTTAAGAGAGTGATGCAAAATCTGAAGAGAGTGTTGCAGAGGCTTAAGAGAGGGATGCAGAGGCTCAAGAGAGTGATGCAAAGGCTCAAGAGAGTGATGCAGAGGCTGAAGAGAGTGTTGCTGAGGCTTAAGAGAGGGATGCAGAGGCTCATGAGAGGGATGCAGGAGTTCATGAGAGTGATGCAAAGGCTCAAGAAAGGTATGCAGAATCTTAAGAAAGTGATGCAGAGGCTCAAAAAAGGGATGCAGAGGCATAAGAAAGTGATGCAGAGGCTCAAAAAAGGGATGCAGATGCTTAAGAGAGTCATGCAGAAGCTGAAGAGAGTGTTGAAGAGGCTTAAGAGAGTGATGCAGAGGCTCAAGAGAGTGATGCAAATGCTCATGAGAGTGATGCAGAGGCTGAAGAGAGTGTTGCAGAGGCTAAAGAGAGGGATGCAGAGGCTCAAGAGAGTGATGCAAAGGCTCAAGAGAGTGATGCAGAGGCTGAAGAAAGTGTTGCAGAGGCATAAGAGAGGGATGCAGAGGCTCATGAGAGGGATGCAGAGGCTTAAGAGAGTGATGAAGAGGCTGAAGAGAGTGTTGCAGAGGCTTAAGAGAGGGATGCAGAGGCTCAAGAGAGTGATGCAAAGGCTCAAGAGAGTGATGCAGAGGTTCAAGAGAGTGATGCAGAGGATCAAGAGAGTGATGCAGAGGCTCAAGAAAGTGATGCAGGGGTTCAAGAGAATGATGTAGAGGCTTAAGAGAAGGATGTAGAGGCTCAAGAGAATGATGCAGAGGCTCAAGAGAGTGATTCAGGGGATCAAGAGAGGGATGCAGAGGTTTTAGAGACTGATGCAGAGGCTCAAGAGAGTGTTCCAGAGGCTAAAGAGAGGGATGCAGAGGCTCAAGAGAGTGATGCAAAGGCTCAAGAGAGTGATGCAGAGGCTGAAGAAAGTGTTGCAGAGGCATAAGAGAGGGATGCAGAGGCTCAGGAGAGGGATGCAGAGGCTTAAGAGAGTGATGAAGAGGCTGAAGAGAGTGTTGCAGAGGCTTAAGAGAGGGATGCAGAGGCTCAAGAGAGTGATGCAAAGGCTCAAGAGAGTGATGCAGAGGTTCAAGAGAGTGATGCAGAGGATCAAGAGAGTGATGCAGAGGCTCAAGAAAGTGATACAGGGGTTCAAGAGAATGATGTAGAGGCTTAAGAGAAGGATGTAGAGGCTCAAGAGAATGATGCAGAGGCTCAAGAGAGTGATGCAGAGGATCAAGAGAGGGATGCAGAGGTTTTAGAGAGTGATGCAGAGGCTCAAGAGAGGGATGCAGAGGCTTAAGAGAGTGATGCAGAATCTGAAGAGAGTGTTGCAGAGGCTTAAGAGAGGGATGCAGAGGCTGAAGAGAGTGATGCAAAGGCTCAAGAGAGTGATGCAGAGGCTGAAGAGAGTGTTGCTGAGGCTTAAGAGAGGGATGCAGAGGCTCAGGAGAGGGATGCAGAGGCTTAAGAGAGTGATGCAGAGGCTGAAGAGAGTGTTGCAGAGGCTTAAGAGAGGAATGCAGAGGCTGAAGAGAGTGATGCAAATGCTCAAGAGAGTGATGCAGAGACTGAAGAGAGTGATGCAGAGGCTGAAGAGAGTGTTGCAGAGGCTGAAGAGAGGGATGCAGAGGCTTAAGAGAGGGATGCAGAGGCTCAAGAGAGGAATGCAGAGGCTTAAGAGAGTGATGCAGAGGCTGAAGAGAGTGTTGCAGAGGCTTAAGAGAGGAATGCAGAGGCTGAAGAGAGTGATGCAAATGCTCAAGAGAGTGATGCAGAGACTGAAGAGAGTGATGCAGAGGCTGAAGAGAGTGTTGCAGAGGCTGAAGATAGTGTTGCAGAGGCTATAGAGAGGGATGCAGAGGCTCAAGAGAGTGATGCAAAGGCTCAAGAGAGTGATGCAGAGGCTCAAGAGAGTGATGCAGAGGATCAGGAGGGTGATGCAGAGACTGAGGAGAGTGATGCAGAGGCTGAAGAGAGTGTTGCAGAGGCTCAAGAGAGGGATGCAGAGGCTTAAGAGAGGGATGCAGAGGCTCAAGAGAGGTATGCAGAGGCTTAAGTGAGTGATGCAGAGGATGAAGAGAGTGTTGCAGAGGCATAAGAGAGGGATGCAGAGGCTCAAGAGAGGGATGTAGAGGCTTAAGAGAGGGATGCAGAGGCTCAAGAGAGTGATGCAAAGGCTCAAGAGAGTGATGCAAAGGCTCATGAGAGTGATGCAGAGGCTTAAGAGAGGGATGCAGAGGCTAAATAGAGGGATGCAGAGGCTTAAGAGAGTGATGCAGAGGCTGAAGAGAGTCGTGCAGAGGCTTTAGAGAGGGATGCAGAGGCTCAAGAGAGTGATGCAAAGGCTCAAGAGAGCGATGCAGAGGTTCAAGAGGTTGATGCAGGTGTTCAAGAAAATGATGTAGAGGCTTAAGAGAAGGATGTAGAGGCTCAAGACAACGATGGAGAGGCTCAAGAGAGTGATGCAGAGGATCAAGAGAGGGATGCAGAAGTTTAAGAGATTGATGCAGAGGCTCAAGAGAGTAATGCAGAGGATCAAGAGAGGGATGCAGGAGTTCAAGAGAGGGATGAAGAGGCTCAAGAGAGTGATTCAGAGGCTTACGAGAGTGATGCAGAGGATTAAGAGAGTGACGCAGAGGCTTAAGAGAGGGATGCAAAGGCTCCAGCGAGGAATGCCGAGGCTCAAGAGAGGGATGCAGAGGCTCAAGTGAGGGATGCAGAGGCTCATGAGAGGGATGCAGGAGTTCAAGAGAGTGATGCAAAGGCTCAAGAAAGGTATGCAGAATCTTAAGAAAGTGATGCAGAGGCTCAAAAAAGGGATGCAGAGGCATAAGAAAGTGATGCAGAGGCTCAAAAAAGGGATGCAGATGCTTAAGAGAGTCATGCAGAACCTGAAGAGAGTGTTGAAGAGGCTTAAGAGAGTGATGCAGAGGCTCAAGAGAGTGATGCAAATGCTCAAGAGAGTGATGCAGAGGCTGAAGAGAGTGTTGCAGAGGCTAAAGAGAGGGATGCAGAGGCTCAAGAGAGTGATGCAAAGGCTCAAGAGAGTGATGCAGAGGCTGAAGAAAGTGTTGCAGAGGCATAAGAGAGGGATGCAGAGGCTCAGGAGAGGGATGCAGAGGCTTAAGAGAGTGATGAAGAGGCTGAAGAGAGTGTTCCAGAGGCTTAAGAGAGGGATGCAGAGGCTCAAGAGAGTGATGCAAAGGCTCAAGAGAGTGATGCAGAGGTTCAAGAGAGTGATGCAGAGGATCAAGAGGGTGATGCAGAGGCTCAAGAAAGTGATGCAGGGGTTCAAGAGAATGATGTAGAGGCTTAAGAGAAGGATGTAGAGGCTCAAGAGAATGATGCAGAGGCTCAAGAGAGTGATTCAGAGGATCAAGAGAGGGATGCAGAGGTTTTAGAGAGTGATGCAGAGGCTCAAGAGAGTGATGCAGAGGATCAAGAGAGGGATGCAGTAGTTCAAGAGAGGGATGAAGAGGCTCAAGAGAGTGATTCAGAGGCTTACGAGAGTGATGCAGAGGCTTAAGAGAGTGATGCAGAGGCTTAAGAGAGGGATGCAGAGGCTCACGCGAGGGATGCAGAGGCACAAGAGAGAGATGCAGAGGCTCATGAGAGGGAAGCAGGAGTTCAAGAGAGTGATGCAAAGGCTCAAGAAAGGTGTGCAGAATCTTAAGAAAGTGATGCAGAGGCTCAAAAAAGGGGTGCAGAGGCTTAAGAAAGTGATGCAGAGGCTCAAAAAAGGGATAATCCCTCTCTTAGGATTCTCATTCTCATGAGCCTCTGCATCCCTCTCTTGAGCCTTTGCATCACTCTCTTAAGCCTCTGCATCCCTCTCTTGAGCCTCTGCATCCCTCTCTTGAGCCTCTGAATCCCTCTCTTGAGCCTGTTCATCCTTCTCTTGAGCCTCTGCATCCCACTCTTGAGCCTCTGCACCACTCTCTTAAGCCTCTGCATCACTCTCGTAAGCCTCTTCATCAATCTCTTAAGCCTCTGCATCACTCTCGTAAACCTCTTAATCACTCTCATGAGCCTCTCTATCACTCTCATGAGCCCCTGCATCCCTCTTTTGAGCCTCTGCCTCACTCTCTTGAGCCTCTGCATCACCCTCTTAAGCCTTTGCATCCCTCTTTTGAGCCTCTGCATCACTTTCTTAACCCTCTGCATCCCTTTCTTGAGCCTCTGCATCTCTCTCTTGAACTCCTCCATCCCTCTCATGAGCCTCTGCATCCCTCTCTTGAGCCTTTGCATCACTCGCTTAAGCCTCAACATCTCTCTCTTGAGGCTCTGAATCACGCTCAAGAGCCTCTGCATCCCTCTCTTGTGCCTCTGCATCCCTCACTTTAGCCTCTGCATCCCTCTCTTGAGCCCCTGCATCCCTCTTTTGAGCCTCTGCATCCCTCTCTTGAGCCTCTGCATCCATCTCTTAAGCCTCTGCATCACTCTCTTAATCTTCTGCATCACTCTCGTAAGCCTCTGAATCACTCTCTTGAGCCTCTGAATCCCTCTCTTAAGCCTCTGCATCACTCTCTTCAGCCTCTGCATTACTGTCTTAAGCCTCTGCAACCCTCTCTTGATCATCTGCATCAATCTCGTAAGCCTCTGCATCACTCTCTTGAGCCTCTGCATAACTCTCAAGAGCCGAGGCTCAAGAGAGTTATGCAGAGGCTCAAGAGAGGGATGTAGAGGCTCAAGAGAGTGATGGAGAGGCTCAAGAGAGTGATGCAGAGGCCTAGGAGAATCATGCAGAGGCTCAAGAGAGGGATGAAGAGGCTGAAGAGAGTCATGCAGAGGCTCAAGAGAGGGATGCCAAGGCTAAAGATAGTGATTCAGAGGCTTAAAAAATTGATGCAGAGGCTCAAAATAAGGATGCAAAGGCTTAAGAGGGTTATGCAGAGGCTCAAGAGAGTGATGCAGTGGCTCAAGAGAGGGATGCAGAGGCTGAAGAGAGTGATGCAGGGGCTCAAGAGACTGATGCAGAGGAAGTAGAGAGGGATGCAGAGGCTCAAGAGAGTGATGCAGAGGCTCACGAGAGTGATGCAGAGGCTAAAGAGAATAATGCAGAGGCTCAAGAGAGGGATGCAGAGGCTCAAGAGAATGATGCAGAGGCTCAGGAGAGTGATGCAGAGGATGAATCACTTTCTTATCACTTCGATCACTTTCGTAAGGCTCTGCATCACTCTCTTAAGCGTTTGCATCACTCTTGTAAGCCTCTGAATCACTCTCTTGAGCCTTTGCATCCCTCTCTTGAGCCTCTGCTTCATTCCCAAGAGCCCCTGCATCCCTCTCTTGTGCGAATTCATCACTCACTTGAGCCTCTGCATCCCTCTCTTGAGCCTCTGCATCACTCTCTTGAACTCCTGCATCCCCTCTCATGAGCCTTTGCATCCCTCACTTGAGCCTTTGCATCACTCTCTTAAGCCTCTGCATCCCTCTCTTGAACCTCTGCGTCACTCTCAAGAGCCTTTGCATCCCTCTCTTGTGCCTCTGCTTCCCTCACTTGAGCCTCTGCATCCCTCTTTTGAGCCTCTGCATCCCTCTCTTGAGCCTCTCCATCCCTCTCTTGAGCCTCTGCATCCCTCTCTTAAGCCACTGCATCACTCTCTTAAGCCTCTGCATCACTCTCGTAAGCCTCTGAATCACTCTGTTGAGCCTCTGCTTCACTCTCTTGAGCCTCTCCATCACTCTCTTGAGCCTTTGCATCCCTCTATTAAGCCTCTGCATCATTCTCTTCAGCCTCTGCATTCCTTTCTCAAGCCTCTGTATCACTCTCTTGATCCTCTGCATCCCTCTCTTAAGCCTCTGCATCACTCTCTTGAGCCCCTGCATCATTCTCTTCAGCCTCTGCATACCTCTCTTAAGCCTCTACATCATTCTCTTGTACCTCTGCATCACTCTCTTGAACCTCTGCATCACTCTCTTAAGCGTCTGCATCTCTCTCTTCAACCTCTGCATCCCTCTCTTGAGCCCCTGCATCACTCTCTTGAGCCTCTACATCTTTCTCTTGAGCCTCTGCATCCCTCTCTTAACCTCTGCATCACTCTCTTGAGCCTTTGCATCTCTCTCATAAGCCTCTACATCCCTCTCTTGAGCCTCTGCATCCCTCTCTTATGCCTCTGCAACACTCTCTTCAGCCTCTGCATCACTCTCTTGAGCCTTGCATCACTCTCTTGAGCCTCTGCATCCCTCTCTTAAGACACTGCCACACTTTTTTCAGCCTCTGCATCACTCTCTTAAGCCTCTGCATCCCTCTCTTGAGCCTCTGCATCCCTCTCTTAAGCCTCTGCAGCACTCTCTTGAGCCTCTGCATCACTCTCATCCCTCTCTTGGGCCTCTGCATCACTCTCTTGAGCCTTTACATCTTTCTCTTGAGCCTCTGCATCCCTCTCTTAAGCCTCTGCATCACTCTCTTAAGCCTCTGCATCACTCTCGTAAGCCTCTGAATCACTATGTTGAGCCTCTGCTTCACTCTCTTGAGCCTCTCCATCACTCTCTTGAGCCTTTGCATCCCTCTATTAAGCCTCTGCATCATTCTCTTCAGCCTCTGCATTCCTTTCTCAAGCCTCTGTATCACTCTCTTGATCCTCTGCATCCCTCTCTTAAGCCTCTGCATCACTCTCTTGAGCCCCTGCATCATTCTCTTCAGCCTCTGCATACCTCTCTTAAGCCTCTACATCATTCTCTTGTGCCACTGCATCACTCTCTTGAACCTCTGCATCACTCTCTTAAGCGTCTGCATCTCTCTCTTCAACCTCTGCATCCCTCTCTTGAGCCCCTGCATCACTCTCTTGAGCCTCTACATCTTTCTCTTGAGCCTCTGCATCCCTCTCTTAACCTCTGCATCACTCTCTTGAGCCTTTGCATCTCTCTCATTAGCCTCTACATCCCTCTCTTGAGCCTCTGCATCCCTCTCTTATGCCTCTGCAACACTCTCTTCAGCCTCTGCATCACTCTCTTGAGCCTTGCATCACTCTCTTGAGCCTCTGCATCCCTCTCTTAAGACACTGCCACACTTTTTTCAGCCTCTGCATCACTCTCTTAAGCCTCTGCATCCCTCTCTTGAGCCTCTGCATCCCTCTCTTAAGCCTCTGCAGCACTCTCTTGAGCCTCTGCATCACTCTCATCCCTCTCTTGGGCCTCTGCATCACTCTCTTGAGCCTTTACATCTTTCTCTTGAGCCTCTGCATCCCTCTCTTAAGCCTCTGTATCACTCTCTTGAACCTTTGCATCACTCTCTTGAGCCTTTGCATCCCTCTCGTAAGCCTCTACATCCCTCTCTTGAGCCTCTGCACCCCTCTTTTATGCCTCTGCAACACTCTCTTCCGCCTCTGCATCACTCTCTTGAGCCTTACATCACTCTCTTGAGCCTCTGCATCCCTCTTTTAAGACACTGCAACACTTTTTTCAGCCTCTGCATCACTCTCTTAAGCCTCTGCATCCCTCTCCTGAGCCTCTGCATCCCTCTCTTAAACCTCTGCAACACTCTCTTCAGCCTCTGCATCACTCTCTTGAGCCATTGCATCAGTCTCTTGAGCCTCTGCATCCCTCTCCTAAGCCTCTGCAACACTCTCTTCAGCCTCTGCTTCACTCTCTTGAGCCTTTGCATCACTCTCTTGAGCCTCTGCATCACTCTCTTAAGCCTCTGCAACACTCGCTTATGCCTCTGCAAGACTCTCTTCAGCCTCTGCATCACTCTTTTGAGCCTCTGCATCCCTTTTTTTAGCCTCTGCATCACTTTCTTAAGATTCTGCATCCCTTTCTTGAGCCTTTGCATCACTCTCTTGAACTCCTGCATCCCTCTCATGAGCCCTTGCATCCCTCTCTTGTGCCTCTGCATCCCTCACTTGAGCCTCTGCATCCCTCTCTTAAGCCTCTGCATCCCTCGCTTGAGCCTGTGCATCCCTCTCTTAAGCCTCTGCATCACTCTCTTAAGCCTCTGCATCACTCTCGTAAGCCTCTGAATCACTCTCTTGAGCCTCTTCATCTCTCTCTTGAACTCCTGCATCCCTCTCATGAGCCTCTGCATCCCTCTCTTGAGCCTTTGCATCACTCTCAAGAGCCTCTGCATTCCTCTCTTGTGCCTCTGCATCCCTCCCTTTATATTACCGATGGAAGATGTACACGTAAAACCGTTCTATTCCGGCTGAAACGTCGTTATATGCAATAAAAACAGAACTGCTCCCCTTTTCAATATCTTACTCAGTATTTAAACGAGAAACAAATAGATGATTGAAAATGAAGTATTTAAGGTTATTTTCTGATCAATTATGTGTTTGCATAATTTTTATCGTATATATAATGAATTAATAACAATAAACTGATAATTCACAAAAACGTGGAAAAACGGCCTAATTCGATGTAATTTTGTTTAAATCACATAATGGAAAAGGGGATGATAAAGGTCAAAATATTGCTAAATTCGATTATTTTTAGTACAAAACAAAATGCAAGAAAACTTGCTTAAAAATGCAAAATTTGCGAAATTCTGAGATTTGAAGGCCAAGTCACATATCGTGAGAAAACATGAAGTAGTATCGAAATATTGGTAAAAACGAATACGTAAAATCACACTACATGAATAACGTGAAAAAGTCACTATATTACCATATTTGAGGATTTTAACTTCAAATCATAGAGCGAGGTTTCGTATTATTTAGATCCAAGAAAAGACATGACATTGTTGTTTTAAATATAAATGATAAAAACCAATTTGTTTTTATTAGAATTAACTTAAACGTTCCTGATTTTCCGTTTATATTCCCGATGGAAGATTTATATCCCTCCATCCCTGAATCCCTCCCTTGAGGGATGCAGAGCAATAAACTGAAAATGCAGAACAATAAACTGAAAATTCACAAAAACGTGGAAAAACGGCAAAATATTGCCTAATTCGATGATATTTTGCTTAAATCACATAAAGGAAAAGAGGATGATAAACGTCAAAATATTGCTAAATTTAATGATTTTTAGTTCAAAACAAAACGTAAGAAATCTTGCTTCAAAATGCAATATTATGCGAAATTCTCAAATTTAAAGCCAAGTCACATATATTACCGAAATATTGGTAAAAATGAATATATTTTCGTACAATCACACTTTCAAATACAAATGATCAAAGTCAATGTCTTTTCATTAGAATTAACTAAAATGTTCCTGATTTCCCGTTTATATTACCGATAGAAGATGTACACGTAAAACCGCTCTAATCCGGCTGAAACGTCGATATAGGCAATAAAAACAGAACTTCTCCCCTTTCCAATATCTTACTCCGTATTTTAACGAGAAACAAATAGTTGATTGAAAATGAAGTGTTTAAGGTTAATTTCTAATCAATTATGTGTTTGCATCATTTTTATCGTATATTTAATGAATTAATAGCAATAAACTGAAAATTCACAAAAACGTGGAAAAACAGCAAAATATTGCCTAATTCGATGATATTTTGTTTATATCACATAAAGGAAAAGGGGGATGATAAACGTCAAAATATTGCTGAATTCGATGATTTTTAGTACGAAACAAAATGCAAGAAAACTTGCTTAAAATGCGATATTATGCGAAATTCTGAGATTTGAAGGCCAAATCACATATCGTGAGAAAACATGAAGTAGTATCGAAATATTGGTAAAAACGAATATGTAAAATCACACTACATGAATAACGTGAAAAAAGTCACTATATTACCATATTTGAGGATTTTAACTTCAAATCATAGAGCGAGGTTTCGTATTATTTAGATCCAAGAAAAGACATGACAATGTTGTTTTAAATATAAATGATAAAAATCAATGTGTTTTCATTAGAATTAACTTAAACGTTCCTGATTTTCCGTTTATATTACCGATGGAAGATTTACACGTAAAACCGCTCTAATCCGGCTGAAACGTCGATATATGCAATAAAAACAGAACTTTTCCCCTTTTCAATATCATACTCAGTATTTTAACGAGAAACAAATAGTTGTTTGAAAATGAAGTGTTTAAGGTTAATTTCTAATCAATTATGTGTTTGCATCATTTTTATCGTATATTTAATGAATTAATAATGTTGTAATCCACAAGTTAGTAGGAATTATTAGCTAGAGGATCATTACTACAACACTTAACGAATGATGATTGGAAGTGCATGTAAGTAGACAGACTATGGATCACATATCTAAGAAAGGTCAATGGATTAAGATCGAAGCTGTTTAGCCAAATTAATAATTCCTGGAGTTGAATTATTCTTCGTCAGGCTTCTAGGATCAAGGTTACCGCTCTAGGGATAAGGTTAATCGGATTATACCTTCCTTGAGAGGAGTGGTGAAATGTTTGAGGCCATGGTTGGCTAGAGTCAGTCTGATTGTGGGAGTTGAACTAGCAAGTCCTTTGGATCCCCGTTTGCAGCAGCAGCGAAGTGTAGCAGACAGCTATGCGAGAACCTGATGTGATCTTAGTGACGAAGTTAAGTCTGCAGTATGTGAGTATTGAATGAAAGACTAACCGGGTGTGGAGCGTTGTAGTAATCATTCCGTATTAGGGACTTAGGCGGAAGTTACGAGTATGGGTGGTGATCGCGGAGGTCAAGTGGTCTATGGGTATTGGAAGTGTATTGACCTAATAGAGTATGTTAATATGTATTTATTTGTCAGAGTCTATTCTTTGTAATTAAATGACAAAACCCGACGGTCTTTAAATACCTTCCATATGTTCATTCAATGTGTTCCAGTACAAACCGAGTGGTACGCCTCAAGGGTCTGGTGTGTGTAGGAGTATAGGTGGTAGTAACGGTTGCTGAGGCAAGGTGTTATGTGTTGTGTATTCGCTGAGTTCGGAATGAACCGGGGTTCAGCGTCACGACATATTTGGTGGCAGCGCAAACAGGTTTGGAACACTTTGAGAGATGAAGGAAGTGTGTTACTGGTTTAGTTGGTGAGGGAATGTTCGGGAATTGGTAGACGTCGGGTTGTGTTCCGGACGGTGGAAATTGGAGTGAGGAAGGGAAGGTGTGTGGGCCAGTGAGTGGCCATAGTGGGGTGTGGGGCCAAGGTGTGTGGCCAAGTGGAGTGGCCACGTTGTGCGGCAGGGAAAGGTCTCCTAAGGGGTGGAAACAGTAGTGTGGGGAACTGATAAGTGACGTTGTTAATGGTGGCTTAAAATTATAAGTGATTCTAGTGAGATTAAGGGAATAAGGCCAAGTAAGGTTACTGTACGGTAAAGCGTCAAGCTGGTTCATACACGAGCACATAAGGGGCGAGTAGGCATGACGGGTACGGGTAGTAATAGGGGCGCCAGTTGCCAGGCCACGAGTAATGTCGGTCAGGGTGAGAGTGGTGATAACACGGCGGCGTTGCTTACGGCGCAGGCGGCAGCGTCAGAGACAATTGGGCAGGTTGCACAGTGGTTGAATAATGTGTTGAGCACGCATGAGACGACTAATGCAGGACCTGAGGTATATGGAGACATACCCACGTTTTGGGGAGCCAAACGGGATTCGAAAGGTCAGTTACTGACGGATATTAGAACATTTTTCTTTGCTCTAGAGAAGGCGACTAGTGTGGGGTCATGGTCGGATCAGGCAAAGATTGCATTGGCATATTCCAAGGTGAAAGGGGAAGCAAAGACCCTGCTCAACTCGGCGGAAATTAGAGAAATAAATAGTTATAGCGAGTTTAAGCAGGAACTGATAGATCATTACGATGCGCAGCACGATGCAGTAGAACTAAAGGCTCAGTTAGCTGCACTTAAACGAGAACCAGGGGAACAATTAAGGGCGTTTGGCCATAGAATAAGACTCTTGGGTGACGTGATTGAGCGGACGGAAACGCAGTTCACGGGGGTAGTAAGAGATTCTATGCAACGGAGTGTTTTTTTCGGTGCATTACCGCGGGAAAGTGCGTTACACTGCAGGGAAGCTAAGTCTTTTAAGGAAGCGGTGAAAAATGCAGTGTTTTGGGCGGAGAATAGCCCGACACATAAACTGACAGAGGATGACATTTTCAAGGAGGTGTCCCCTAAGGAACAGGCAAATCTTGCAGACACGCAAGAGAGACAGGCTCAGCTCTGGGCCCCAGTAGCTCAGCCAGTGGAGGATGTTCCCGCGGCGGGGGTCACACATTCCAAGGGCAAGGGGCGAGGTGCTCCTCGACGAAACAATAATAAGTGCTGGGAGCCAAGGGTGTTCCAGGGACACAATACGAGTGGGGTGTCGTGGGGACCCCATCAGGGTACTCGTGGGCAGCGAGGAGGCTATAATCAAAGGGCACGTGGAGGCAGGTTCACTCCTGCTCCACCACGATACACGCCTGCTCAGGGAGCAACAGGAATGTACCACCAGAACCAGGGTACCGGTAGAGGGTATCCCCGGGGAACGGGGTACACTGCAGGTAAACACGAGCCAGAACGACCTAAGCAGACCAAAGTGTTTAAGCTGTGTGGTGACGGTAGTCACTTGGCCTGGCAGTGTAAGCTTTTTGTTCCGCCTAATTACCCAGTGTGTACAGTAGGGGGTGGCGGACAGTGGTTGTGTACCGTCGGGTCGGGTCATCCCATAAAGGTGCATTTACGGTTAAAGGGCACTATCTATACAGCCTTGGTGGACACCGGTGCTTCCGTGTCCATCATGAGTCGTAGCGTGTTAGGATCAGACGTCAGGCTGATACCTAACAACAGGAGATTAACGGCGGTGGGGGATAATGCGTTGCGGGTGTTGGGTGAGACAACTGTGGATTTCCAGCTAGAAGATAGATGGTTTAAACATAGTTTTGTAGTAATACAGGATATAGGGCTGAAACATACCAACATTATCTTGGGAATTGATTTCCTCGAAAAATACTCATGTACCATAGCGTTCAGCGCAAGGGGGAATAAATTGGTATGTGGGGGTCAAGCGGTAGACGTTAACAAGGTGAGGAGTAGAGAAGGACTAGCAGTAGTGAGGGGTAACTGTGGTAACTCGGCTGGGGACCAGAATATACAGTGGGCAGTCACGGCACCCAAGGATGTCACCATTCCGGGAGAAGCATCCTTAGTGATTAAAATGGCATGTAAAGCCAAGGGAGTAGACGTTGTGCAAATTGAGCCATTGGATAATCCAGCAGGGTTGGTGATAATGGAGACTATTGAAGACATAAATGAAGGGGTAATTCGGTTGAGGGTTTTTAATCCCTCTCGGTGGCCAGTCACCTTGAGTAAGCATGCACAGGTAGCGTGGGGGCACCCTGTGGAGGAGATTATTGCAGCCATGTCAGTAAGCCAGAGTGAGGGCGATGAGGATAGAATGGATAAATTAATGGGAATAGTGGATAGGATGTCCATGGAAAGGGAGGTTAAGGAAGCCTTAAGGGGCTTAGTCAGGGAGTTCCCGGATGTTTTTGCGTTGAGAGGGGAACCCCCAGGGTGCATTTCTCAAGGAGCACATAGAATTGACGTAGAGGGCGCACATCCAGTATATACGAGAGCATATAGCATACCAGTGGCACACCAGAGGGAGGTAAAAGAGGAGATAAGCCAGCTAAGGGAGCATGATATCATTGAACCATTCAGTTCACCGTGGCACAGCCCTCTCGTAGTAGTCAGGAAAAAGAATGGGGGAGTGAGGTTATGCGTAGATTTCCGCAGAATAAACGAGCTGACGAAAGACGAAGCATACCCATTACCTAACATACAGGACACATTGACACACTTGAAGGGTACACAATATTTTACCACATTAGACCTGCTCAGTGGGTATCACCAGATACCGCTGGAGGAAGAGTCGAGGGAAATCACAGCGTTTAGTGCGTGCAACGAGCTTTGGCAATATAAACGACTTCCTTTCGGGTTGAAGTCAGCACCTGCTGTGTTCAGTAGGCTAATGATGAGTGTATTATCGGGGTTGATAGGTCCCACAGCGTTGCTGTACCTCGATGACGTAATCGTGCTGGGAAAGTCATTAGAGGAGCACATGCATAATTTGAGGAAACTCTTGCTAAGGCTGAGGTCACACAACCTCAAAGTGAATTTCGAAAAATGCAGTTTTTTTTTGGAGAATCGGTAACATTCCTGGGACATACAGTGGGCCGGATGGGTATCAGTCCATTGCCAGATAAAACCAGGGATATTCAAGAGTTCCCAGTTCCACAGAACAAGAAAGAGTGCAAATCTTTCCTGGGGTTGGTTAGCTATTATCGGCGATTTATTAAAGATTTTTCAAAAATTGCAAAACCATTACATCAGATCAGTGGACTTGCAGAGTTCGTGTGGGGAAAGGAACAACAGCAGGCGTTCCAGGTACTGAGGGCTGCTGTCAGCTCTCGCAGTATCTTGGCGCACCCAGATTTTAGCAAACCGTTTCTGGTGTATGCGGATGCTTCTGGCGCAGCGATAGGTGGTGTGGTAGCTCAGGTGGATGAGCGGGGACGGGAGCGTCCCATTGCATTTTGTTCACGAGTGCTATGTCCTGCAGAGAGGAACTATAGTACGATTGAGAGGGAAGCTCTAGCGATCACATTCATATTGCAACGGAACCGGTACATCTTGCTTGGACATGAAATTTGGCTCAGAAGCGATCACAAACCCCTTAAGTATGTGTTCGAGTCCAAAGAGCCTTGTCAGCGGCTGGCACGGTGGGTTACCTCGCTCTCAGAGTTTAACATTACAAACTTTGAACATGTACCAGGGAAAAGCAATGTGGTCGCTGACGCGTTGTCAAGGTGTCACAATGTAGCAGTGGTGAGTGAAAGGGGGGAGGAAGATGTGTCGTGGAATGTGAGGGAGTTGATACGGAGTCAGGAAGGTCATCCCCTGTGGGGGGAGGTAAGGAAGTTTTTGAGGGGTCAGCGTGCGGAGTTGAGGAAGTCACTTCCAGCCCCAGTGGATGAGTTTGTGGTTGAAGATGAGGTGTTGTATCATCTTGGTAGGGTTTCGGGTATACGGTCTGAACCAGTATACCAGGCAGTCTTGACACCGGAGTTCCAGAGGACTGCAATGTATCTGTGTCATAGCATCCCAGCAGCAGGCCATGGAGGGGAGTCCAAGACGTTGCAGAGGGCACGTCAAAGGTTCTATTGGCCATCCATGGGTAAAGATATCAAGGTCTATGTAGCCTCTTGTGACAGTTGTCTGAGGTACAAGGCACATAGGTTGGGGGCGGAACCTTTGCGGAGGTGGTCGGAGGTGAGTACTCCCTTCGAGAGAGTACACATAGATCTCATTGGGCCGCTACCACAAGCTCATTCAGGGGCGAGGTACATATTTGTAGCAGTGGATGCACTCACACGGTTCACTGTGGTGAGTGCACTCCGTTCTAAGATGGCAGAGGATGTGACCCAGGCCATGGTGGAAAGTGTGTTAACCAGGTTTGGGGCTCCTCAACAAGTTGTGTCAGACCAAGGGTCAGAGTTTATCAATCAAGTATTTCAAAGCATCGCGAGTGTGTATCAATTCAAACATACTCCAGTGCTGGCATATCGACCATCGGCGAATGGTTTGGTTGAAAGACACAATGCTGAAGTAATCAGTATTCTGCGGCATTTGGCTGCAGATGATGTGCGTGCATGGGATCAGAGTTTGTCGATGGTGGAGTCGGCGCTCAACACGGCGTTCAATAGGTCGGTGGGAGAAACCCCGCATTTTTTGTTGCATGGGTTCGATCCCCGACTTCCGGTCACGATGTTCACAAGCAAGCAACCGCCATGCTATGCGTTAGACTTCAGAAGTGTTGTCTGTAGGCGAGCAACCAAGGCATTTGACTTGGTGAAACTACATTTAAGAAAGTCGACAGAGGTAGCAGAGGCATATTATAATGCGCGGAACAAGGTCCAAGCAAAGGTGATCAATGAAGGTGATAGGGTATTCGTGAAGCAGATGCACGCTCAGGTAGAAGGTAAGTTGGCACCCAAGTTTGTGGGGCCATGTCGGGTAATTAACAAAAAGAATGCAGAAGTTAAGGTTAAGGTGCTAAACACAGGTCATGTGTTCTCCTGTCACCCAGACCGCGTCTATACACTGACCGGTCAGGCAAGTGAGGAGCCATACCCTACGGAGAGTGTGCCAGGGGAGAGCACACCAGCGGCTGAGAACATAGGTAGGGGGTACGAGGAGTTGGCAATCAAGGGTAGATAACACAGAACAGCCTTCGCAGGACCGGGGACAAGGTCCACAGGCGACGGTGACACATCGCTATCCGACCCGCTCTCGTGGGGTCATGAACACAGAAGGAGCATAGTATGTACTGTAGAGTAGTGCATGGCCATGGTAGTTTTTGTAGAGTGTGGGGTAGTGTGTAGAGGTTGGTTTTGAGTGGTGCATGGGCACGGTAGTTTTGTAGAGTGTGGGGTAGTGTGTAGAGTGCGGTGTTGAGTGGTGCATGGGCATGGTAGTTTTGTAGAGTGTGGGGTAGTGTGTAGAGTGTGGTGTAGAGTAGCATGTGTAGTGTTGTGGCGTTTGGACGCCTGGTATGGAGTGTGGTGTTGTGGAGTGCATAGCGGCACAGGAGGCCAGGTGGTGGTGGGTACGGTGAGTATCGGTGTAATGAGGTCAGGTGCGTCAGGACGCAGAGCCTGGCTGTTGAGAGACGTGGTGTTATAATGAGGTCATCAGTGGTTGGGTTGACCAGAGGTGATGGTGTGTCGGAGTGGGTAAGTCTTATGGATAAGATTATAATGTAGAATTTCAAAATTTCAGGTGTTGGTGGTTGCAGTGGACGAGCGAAGTAGATATACTAATTTCTTATTAAGTTGTTACAGGAATCTCGCTAGAGGTGAGCCAGTGGCAGTATGATGTTTTAGTGACATAAGTGGGAAATTATTTTAATGAGGTATTTATTGTGATAATGTATGTGTATGTATATACTGTATATTACCTCATCGGCACCATTACTGATTGTTAGGCTTGAGAAGGTCCCCCGGGATCATGTCACAGAGCTTCAGGTAGAGTAGAAGGGAAGCTATGAGGCTACACTCAGTAATTCTAGAAAAAAAGGGGGAGGAAGTGAAGCCAACGTGACGTTATAGGCGAAATTCGCCCCCTGACATCAAAGCAGGGATAAGGCCAGCTGCAATGGTTTTGCAGCTGCACTCAGGCTATATACGGGGAGAGAGTAAGGAGCCGAGGGGGTTATGTAATAATGGGATCGAGCCAGGGGGCTCCGAGGGAATATTTTGCAGGTACAGCGGTCGGGGAAGGTGTGAATACAGGTGGACACACTCTGGGCAGATGGGCCTAGAGTAATGTGCTACAGCTGTGGTGAGCACAGCAAGGAAGGATGACCAGAGAGCTGTGAGGTATCTACAGCGTTCTGGGGTTGGTGCCCTGGAACAAGATGGCAGCATAGACCCGAGGGAACATGTCCCTGGGATAGGAATCTCCGTTGCTCTGGAGGCCAGGATCACGTTAGCTCAGAGCAACGATGGGACATTGACAACATTCACCAGGCTGGACAGCCTGGGTTTTGTCTGGGTCATGGAGGATCTATGACCTAGCAACCATGGGACACGAAGACAAGAGAAGTGATGCTGCCAATTGTGGAGGAGGCCAGTGCAACATTGTGTGATCATTGTAAGCCCTTATGTCAACAGTACAGGGCAAGATGTTAAATTATAATTAACTTGTTACTAAGGATGAAGAACCTTAGATATATGTGTGTTGTGTATATATTTATGACTAGTGTCATTTCTGTTTAAGTGCCAGCATTCTGGTCAATGTAATTTTATGTTTATGTTTGTATGTAATTATATGTCAGCAGTTTAGGTATATGTGCATTGTTGGAGATGGGAAAAATTATTACAGACTATTATACCTGTGCTATGATGTGAATATAATGTATATGTTGGAGAAGTGTTGTGAGCCATGTCGGGGAAAATTTTAATTTATTTCATCGTGTGTATGATGAACTTTTTGGATGATTTTTTAGTTGTACACATATGGTGGGTGCATCCTCCAGGTCCTTGCACTAATGGAACCATTGCAATGATGCATATGGGGACATATGCGTGTTTAAGGAGGGGAGTGGTGTTGTAATCCACAAGTTAGTAGGAATTATTAGCTAGAGGATCATTACTACAACACTTAACGAATGATGATTGGAAGTGCATGTAAGTAGACAGACTATGGATCACATATCTAAGAAAGGTCAATGGATTAAGATCGAAGCTGTTTAGCCAAATTAATAATTCCTGGAAAGAGGAATTATTCTTCGTCAGGCTTCTAGGATGAAGGTTACCGCTCTAGGGATAAGGTTAATTGGATTATACCTTCCTTGAGAGGAGTGGTGAAATGTTTGAGGCCATGGTTGGCTAGAATCAGTCTGATTTTGGGAGTTGAACTAGCAATGTCGGAAAATCCGACAGCATTTAACATATCATACAGACAGATAATAGCTGTATTGTATAAACAAGTTACCCATAGAAAACGTAACTTGTAGTGGAATTACCGTCTATAGAAAACGGGATATCATCATCACATACTATTATAAATTCACCAGCTATTCTGCTGGGAATTATTCTTAAATACATTAGTCTTTGGACTTTACCATCATAAAACATTTCATATAAATTAACTTAATTATCAATATTAAATTAGAGTAAATGTGACCCTTCTATCACTTTCTGTCATTTGGACAATGTAAGCCAGGCATCAGGGTGAGGGAGGGGCAGCCATTGTTTTACTGAGACCACAGAGGCTCACGGCAGCGAATTCGGCTCCTGTTAATTTTACTTGGACGAAGTGTTATGGAAACCAAAGGTGTACCATTATCACACGCTGTCAACAAATTCAAGTTAAGTGTCTTTCCGAAACCCGTTTATCTATCATTAGTGGCCATTAATGTCATTGGGTAGGGTGATCCAGTTAGATCACGAGATCGCCTCGTACTAAAGGTAATTAAGCCAGGTCTTCATGGTTCCATGTATAGTGTTTTCTCTGATATAGCTTGTCATATATAGAATTCTGGCTTTACAGCTAGCGCCCTTTTGATAGGTCAAGACGAGGAAGCATGCTTTGTGCATCAGTTACCAGGGTGATGGAAGCTACCTCAAAGAGGGAAAATGTGGTGTCTACACCCTAGTTATACCTGGTGGACTAAGACCTGCTGTACTATAAGATAAGGAACCTTTTCAATGTATGTAGTTAATACTGTAGTTTGATTGGCTGCATATATATAAATTAAATTAATATAAACCCCCCTAATGTGTAGAGGATCGATTTGTGAGAGTGAGATTATTGCAGAAATACAGTCCACTCATTATTATACAAATTGCTATTGAAGTATATAAATTAACGTAAATATAAATTCATATAAATTAAATAAATATAAATCTCACAGGTCGGTTCCCACATTATTTGGTCCTTCGAACCGGATGACAGATTATTTGATCCTTTGAACCCACATTTGGTCATCTTAGTACCGGATGAACCAGTTAACCAGTGGATTCATTAAATATACTAGTGCAGTGTGATTTAAACAAAGGCCAGCCAGTCAAAGACGGCGGTGTTGCCTCGTGCGAGCTCACATGCCCCCACAATTCAGTTCAGCCTTAGTCAGCGGTTTCATGCACACCCACAGATATTTGGTGGCATGTTATTTCGTGAAGTGACAGCGCTAATATTGAAGCCAGCCAAATTAGTGACTGTGTCTTCGCGATATTGTTCACGGATTTCGTGGTGTTAAATTTCGCGAGAGATTATCTACGAATTTTGTGGAGTTTATTTCGCGAGTTCACTAATAATATTTAATACTTCTTGATAATATTAGAAGTTTTATAGAGGCTAATTAAGAGGCTATTATCAATAATTGTGTATATTATTTCTCCAAAATAGAGAATTATTTAATATATATTGCACTAGTGATCACAGTATAATATTTACTAATTGCCAACCCACAACAGGGTAGGATATTATCATTGACTAGTTGAGCTATTATTGCTCATCCTAGTCCCATTATTACCATAGTCAGTTGTACTATATTCAACAACCTAACACCATTAATGAATGGTCCAGACCCTATTTTGGGTGTAATTTTTATCAACTCGAGTTGAGTTGTGTATATATAATAATTTACTTATGATCATTACACCTTTGAGTGATTAATTAGTGTCTCTTCCATCCTAGGGTGATATAGAAGAGCTAACCTACAGGTACTTCCAGTGACACTGGTTTATCACTCAAATCATTAGTGTGTATGATTGTATATATATATAATGTGTATTAATTTTAAGTGCTAACCTCTAGTAGAGGTAGGATTATCGCCTAGTGAGTGCAGAATTTTATCCTAGGCTACCATCAGTACTTGCTCATAATTTATGAGCCAGTGGTGCCCAATTAACAAGTCACCATGACTAATCCACAGAAAGCAAAGCGTGCTTTAGTAGCAAGCAAACGTCAACTGACAAGAGATCTCGACCAATATGAATCTGTAATTAATTATCGTCGGTTGAAAATACCACTGTTACAGATTCAAACCCAATTGCATATATTGAAAGCAAATAGGAAATCTTACCAAAATCAGGTCCACGATGACGTAGTAGTTGAAGATGTGGAACCATTCCTGTCTGACCTAGCACAATATGAAGAAGAAACTCAAGGCAGGTTGGAACATTTACACAGGATAATTGAATCAGAACAAATAGCAAGTACATCAAATAAAGTAGATAATGTTATGGATGATCTGGATCTTTTTGAGAATAAATGTCAAGCCAGATTAGATCCTTTAATCAACAAGGATAAAGCTTCACCCAGTAAAGCTTCACCCAATATTATACCACCAGAAATTAAGCAGTTCTCAGACAATTTATCCACAGTCTCTGTGGATTCTGAAAACCCAATACCTGAGGCTACTAAGTTAACATGCCTCCAAGCTAGAGGTGAAGTTGAACCAGTAGTAGAAAATGTAAATGAAAATAGCGACAGCACTAATTTCCCAGTCCAGCCTCCTAGGAATAATACTGGTAATGAGAAAACTGTCATACATCTAGTACTACAATTGCTGGATTTACCTCAACCTGATCAGACTGCTTACTCATTACAATCCTTCAGCATGGAGTTTGAGTCACTACTAAGAACATTCAGTCTTAAGGTTGATATAACTACTAGTAAATGGATGACCAAAGTTGTCCTTCAACGAAAATTGTCCAGCGATATACTAGATGAATTATATGCACATCAACATAACACCATCCTGACAGTACTGGACATCACTGAAGGTTTACATTCCATCATAAACAAACGACGAGCAAATGAGGAAGTTAAAGCCTCTTGCAAGCCTTCAGAAATGGAAAATAAGAGTCAATTAAAGGGTAAAACAACTACCCCAAATAAACATCAACCAATTACTCAAACATCAAGTTGCAGAAAATCTGACAATGCAGCAGCATCCTCCAAGCCTACTGTTACTAGTTCACCCAAACCGGTAACTTCCAAACGTGCAGTAGGCTGGGGGACATGTATGTTCTGCAAAAAGAAACATTCAACATACCGTTGTGCTAATTATCCAACCAGAGACACTCGTATTGAGCGACTCCAGGAATTAGGGAGATGTGCAAGGTGTCTCAAGTCACACAACATAGACTATTGTGATACCCAATTCAACACCTGCAACAGGTGTAGAAGAGGTAGGCACCATGCAGCACTGTGCAAATATACGAAATTAACGTATTCAAGACCCAAGGTGGAAGATAGCATTCCCACCACAGTACAGTACTGCAAGGTGCAACCAACAAAGAGTGTCCAATCGGCAAAGTCTAAAGGTAATACGACTTTGCCTACTGCCCAAATTACCATCCTGAATAAGAGGGCCAAGGTCCATTCCCGTGGGTTGTTTGACCAAGGATCCCAGAGAACATATATCACTAAAAAGCTGGCAGATGAATTACAATTAAGGCCTGTAGCCCAGATGTCATTCAATATCTCAGGGTTTGTAACAGATGCAGGACCTCAAGTCTACCAGGTGGTACAACCATCAGTACGTTTAGGCAGGTACGTCTGTCGAGTACAAGCCATTGTGGTGGACAAAATACCAGTAGACCAGTTCAAGGTCTGAGAGCAACAGCCAAATTCCTAAGAAATAGAGGAATAAAATTGGCAGATAATATTAAGTCTGATCACCTCACCGACTTCGGTCTCCTTGTTGGGACAGACTATTGCCATCGATTCATCGGTAGCCCTACTAAATATCAGGGCATAACCATGTTAAACTCTGCAGGAGGTAAATTACTCTCAGGCCCAGTATCAAGCCTGAGGAGACCTATGCCTGCACATAAACAATACCAGTAGAAATCTAAATTTGTCAGCTGATTATATTTCTCCAATAGCATTATACTAAGGAGATTACAGCTGGCTATACCAACAGAGGTTGATGTTAGTATCATCATTTGAAGCTGAAGATGAGTTCATGAGGCCTCAGTGGCAAATCAGTGAACAGTAGCCTAAACAGCTACAAGTCACCGCGACCAATGTCACTGAACCCACTGCAGTCTCAGAACCATACTTTACTTCAATGATGAGCTATTCAATCTTCTGAATCAATTAACTAAATTAAACCCCAGTAAATCTGATGACTGATTTGATACATTTATTATTTAATCAAGATGTATTCCATGGGCCTCAGTGTTTATATATCAGTGACCAGTTACCTGAACAAACTTCAAGTTATATCTAATGTCACTGATCTCACTGCAGTCCCTGAATCATACTTGACTGTAGTTTTTGATCACATTCAGTCTTCTGGGTTAAATAATGTGTAATTAGGCTTGAATATTAGCCTTTCAAGAGTTGACAGGGAAATGAAATCGCATTAGACTTCTAACCCCTGTAACTCTAGTACGGGACATCCGTCCTGTACGAACAGTCGCACAAATGTGTGATTACTAACTACTAACATCAAATTAATCTAATAATTCGAAGGAGGAGAATCGGTGTTCGTCTGTTCTAAATAGGACTTCGACCCTTGAGCAGCCCCTGGGGAATTATGTCGGAAAATCCGACAGCATTTAACATATCATCGAGACAGATAATAGCTGTATTGTATAAACAAGTTACCCATAGAAAACGTAACTTGTAGTGGAATTACTGTCTATAGAAAACGGGATATCATCACCACATACTATTATAAATTCACCAGCTATTCTGCTGGGAATTATTCTTAAATACATTAGTCTTTGGACTTTACCATCATAAAACATTTCATATAAATTAACTTAATTATCAATATTAAAGTAGAGTAAATGTGACCCTTCTATCACTTTCTGTCATTTGGACAATGTAAGCCAGGCGTCAGAGGTGAGGGAGGGGCAGCCATTGTTTTACTGAGACCACAGAGGCTCATGGGAGCGAATTCGGCTCCTGTTAATTTTACTTGGACGAAGAGTTATGGAAATCAAAGGTGTACTATTATCACACGCTGTCAACAAATTCAAGTTAAGTGTCTTTCCGAAACCCGTTTATCTATCATTAGTGGCCATTAATGTCATTGGGTAGGGTGACCCAGTTAGATCACGAGATCGCCTCATACTAAAGGTAATTAAGCCAGGTCTTCATGGTTCCATGTATAGTGTTTTCTTTGATATAGCTTGTCATATATAGAATTCTGGCTTTACAGCTAGCGCCCTTTTGACAGGTCAAGACGAAGAAGCATGCTTTGTGCATCAGTTACCAGGGTGATGGAAGCTACCTCAAAGAGGGAAAAATGTGGTGTCTACACCCTAGTTATACCTGGTGGACTAAGACCTGCTGTACTATAAGATAAGGAACCTTTTCAATGTATGTAGTTAATACTGTAGTTTGATTGGCTGCATATATATAAATTAAATTAATATAAACCCCCCTAATGTGTAGAGGATCGATTTGTGAGATTGAGATTATTGCAGAAATACAGTCCACTCATTATTATACAAATTGCTATCGAAGTATATAAATTAACGTAAATATAAATTCATATAAATTAAATAAATATAAATCTAACAGGTCGGTTCCCACAAGTAAGTCCTTTGGATCCCCGTTTGCGGCAGCAGCGAAGTGTAGCAGACAGCTATGCGAGAACCTGATGTGATCTTAGTGACGAAGTTAAGTCTGCAGTATGTGAGTATTGAATGAAAGACTAACCGGGTGTGGAGCGTTGTAGTAATCATTCCGTATTAGGGACTTAGGTGGAAGTTACGAGTATGGGTGGTGATCGCGGAGGTCAAGTGGTCTATGGGTATTGGAAGTGTATTGACCTAATAGAGTATGATAATATGTATTTATTTGTCAGAGTCTATTCTTTGTAATTAAATGACAAAACCCGACGGTCTTTAAATACCTTCCATATGTTCATTCAATGTGTTCCAGTACAAACTGAGTGGTACGCCTCAAGGGTCTGGTGTATGTAGGAGTATAGGTGGTAGTAACGGTTGCTGAGGCAAGGTGTTATGTGTTGTGTATTCGCTGTGTTCGGAATGAACCGGGGTTCAGCATCACGACAATAACAATAAACTGAAAATTCACAAAAACGTGGAAAAACAGCAAAATATTGCCTAATTCGATGATATTTTGTTTATATCACATAAAGGAAAAGGGGATGATTAACGTCAAAATATTGCTGAATTCGATAATTTTTAGTACAAAACAAAATGCAAGAAAACTTGCTTAAAATGCAATATTATGCGATAATCTGAGATATGAAGGGCAAATCACATATCGTAATACTACATGAAATAGTATCGCAATAATGGTAAAAATTAATATATTTGTGTAATATCAAACTACATGAAAAACGTGAAAAAGTCATTATTATACCAAATTTGAGGATTTTAACTTCGAATCATAAAGCGACGTTTCGTATTTTTTAGACCCTAGATAAGACGTATAAAGATGTTGCTTCCAATACAAATGATAAAAATCAATGTATTTTCATTAAAATTTACTAAAATGTTCCTGATTTTCGGTTTATATTACCGATGGAAGATGTACACGTAAAACTGTTCTAATCCAGCTGAAACGTCGATATATGCAATTAAAACAGAACTTCTCCCCTTTTCAAACTCTTACTCAGTATTTTAACGAGAAACAAATAGATGATTGAAAATGAAGTATTTAAGGTTATTTTCTGATCAATTATGTGTTTACATAATTTTTCACGTATATTTAATGAAATAATAACAATAAACTGAAAATTCACAAAAACGTGGAAAAACGGCAAAATTTTGCCTAATTCGATGATATTTTGTTTAAATCACATAAAGGAAAGGGGATGATAAAGGTCAAAATATTGCTAAATTCGATGATTTTTAGTACTAAACAAAATGCAAGAAAACGTGCTTAAAATTAAAAATTTGCGAAATTCTGAGATTTGAAGGCCAAATCACATATCGTGAGAAAACATGAAGTATTATCGATATATTGGTAAAAACGAATATATATACGTAAAATCACACTACATGAATAACGTGAAAAAAGTCACTATATTACCATATATGAGGATTTTTACTTCAAATCATAGAGCGAGGTTTCGTATTATTTAGATCCAAGAAAAAAAAGACAATGTTGTTTCAAATACAAATGATAAAAATCAATGTGTTTTCATTAGAATTAACTAAAATGTTCCTGATTTTCCGTTTATATTTCCCTTGGAAGATGTACACGTAAAACCGCTCAAATCCGGCTGAAACGTCGATATATGCAATAAAAACAGAACTTCTCCCCTTTCCAATATCTTACTCAGTATTTTAACGAGAAAACAAAAGTTGATTGAAAATGAAGTGTTTAAGGTTAATTTCTAATCAATTACGTGTTTGCATCATTTTTATCGTATATTTAATGAATTAATAACAATAAACTGAAAATTCACAAAAACGTGGAAAAACAGCAAAATATTGCCAAATTCGATGATATTTTTTTAATATCACATAAAGGAAAAGGGGGTGATAAACGTCAAAATATTGCTGAATTCGATGATTTTTAGTACGGAACAAAATGCAAGAAAACTTGCTTAAAATGCAATATTATGCGAAAATCTGAGGTTTGAAGACCAAGTCACATACTTGTGTACATGAAATAGTATCGAAATATTGGTAAAAATTAATATATTTACGAAATATCAAACTTCATGAAAAACGTGAAAAAGTCATTATTATACCATATTTGAGGATTTTAACCTCGAATCAAAGAGCGACGTTTCGTATTTTTTAGACCCTAGAAAAGACGTATGTTGCTTCTAATACAAATGGTAAAAATCAATGTGTTTTCATTAAAATTAACCAAAATGTTCCTGATTTTCGGTTTATATTACCGATGGAAGATGTACACGTAAAACCGTTCTATTCCGGCTGAAACGTCGATATATGCAATAAAAACAGAACTTTTCCCCTTTTCAATATCTTACTCAGTATTTTAACGAGAAACAAATAGATGATTGAAAATGAAGTATTTAACGTTATTTTCTGATCAATTATGTGTTTGCATAATTTTTATCGTATATTTAATGAATTAATAACAATAATTTGAAAATTCACTAAAACGTGGAAAAATGGCCTAATTCGATGATATTTTGTTTAAATCACATAAAGGAAAAGGGGATGATAAAGGTCAAAATATTGCTAAATTCGATGATTTTTAGTACAAAGCAAAATGCAAGAAAACTTGCTTAAAAATGCAAAATTTGCGAAAATCTGAGATTTGAAGGCCAAATCACATATCGTGATACAACATGAAATAGTATCGAGAAATATTGGTAAAAATGAATATATTTACGTAATATCAAACTACATGAAAAACGTGAAAAAAGTCATTATTATACCAAATTTGAGGATTTTAACTTCGAATCATAGAGCGACGTTTCGTATTTTTTAGACCTTAGAAAAGACGTATAAAGATGTTGCTTCCAATACAAATGATAAAAATCAATGTGATTTCGTTAAAATTAACTAAAATGTTCCTTATTTTCAGTTTATTTTACCGATGGAAGATGTACACGTAAAACCGTTCTAATCCGGCTGAAACGTCGATACATGCAATAAAAACGGAACATCTCCCCTTTTCAATATCTTACTCAGTAATTTACCGAGAAACAAATAGATGAATGAAAATGAAGTGTTTAAGGTTATTTTCTGATCAATTATGTGTTTGCATAATTTTTATCGTATATTTAATGAATTAATAACAATAAACTGAAAATTCACTAAAACGTAGAAAAACGGCCTAATTCGATGATATTTTGTTTAAATCACATAAAGGAAAAGGGGATGATAAAGGTCAAAATATTGCTAAAATCGATGATTTTTAATACAAAACGAAATGTAAGAAAACTTGCTTAAAAATGCAAAATTTGCGAAATTCTGAGATTTTAAGGCCAAATTACATATCGTGAGAAAACATGAAGTAGTATCGAAATATTGGTAAAAACGAATATATTTACGTAATATCAAACTACATGAATAATGTAAAAAAGTCACTATATTACCATATTTGAGGATTTTAACTTCAAATCATAGAGCAAGGTTTCGTATTATTTAGATCCAAGAAAAGACATATGACAATGTTGTTTCCAATACAAATGATAAAAATGAATGTGTTTTCATTAGAATTAACTAAAATGTTCCTGATTTTCCGTTTATATTACCTATGGAAGATCTACACGTAAAACCGCTCTAATCCGGCTGAAACGTCGATATATGCAATAAAACAGAACTTCTCCCCTTTTCAATATCTTACTCAGTATTTTAACGAGAAACAAATAGTTGATTGAAAATCAAGTGTTTAAGGTTAATTTCTAATCAATTATGTGTTTGCATCATTTTTATCGTATATTTAATGCATTAATAACAATAAACTGAAAATTCACAAAAACGTGGAAAAACAGCTAAATATTGCCTAATTCGATGATATTTTGTTTATATCACATAAAGGAAAAGAGGATGATAAACGTCAAAATATTGCTGAATTCGATGATTTTTAGTACAGAACAAAATGCAAGAAAACTTGCTTAAAAGGCAATATTATGCGAAAATCTGAGATATGAAGGCCAAATCACATATCGTGATACTACATGAAATAGTATCGAAATATTGGTAAAAATGAATATATTTACGTAATATCACACTACATGAAAAACGTGAAAAAAGTCATTATTATACCAAATATGAGGATTTTAACTTCGAATCAAAGAGCGACGTTTCGTATTTTTGAGACCCAAGAAAAGACGTATAAAGATGTTGCTTCTAATACAAATGATAAAAATCAATGTGTTTTCATTAAAATTAACGAAAATGTTCCTGATTTTCGGTTTATATTACCGATCGAAGATGTACACGTAAAACCGGTCTAATCCGGCTGAAACGTCGATATATGCAATAAAAACAGAACTTCTTCCCTTTTCAATATCTTACTCAGTATTTTAACGAGAAACAAATAGATGATTGAAAATTAAGTATTTAAGGTTATTTTCTGATCAATTATGTGTTTGCATCATTTTTATCGTATATTTAATGAAATAATAACAATAAACTGAAAATTCTCAAAAACGTGGAAAAACGGCAAAATATTGCCTAATTCGATGATATTTTGTTTAAATCACATAAAGGAAAAGGGGATGATAAAGGTCAAAATATTGCTGAATTCGATGATTTTTAGTACAGAACAAAATGCAAGAAAACTTGCTTAAAATGCAATATTATGCGAAAATCTGAGATATGAAGGCCAAATCACATATCGTGATACTACATGAAATAGTATCGAAATATTGGTAAAAATGAATATATTTACGTAATATCAAACTACATGAAAAACGTGAAAAAAGTCATTATTATACCAAATATGAGGATTTTAACTTCGAATCAAAGAGCGACGTTTCGTATTTTTAAGACCCAAGAAAAGACGCATAAAGATGTTGCTTCTAATGCAAATGATAAAAATCAATGTGTTTTCATTAAAATTAACGAAAATGTTCCTGATTTTCGGTTTATATTACCGATCGAAGATGTACACGTAAAACCGGTCTAATCCGGCTGAAACGTCCAGAACTTCTTCCCTTTTCAATATCTTACTCAGTATTTTAACGAGAAACAAATAGATGATTGAAAATTAAGTATTTGAGGTTATTTTCTGATCAATTATGTGTTTGCATCATTTTTATCGTATATTTAATGAAATAATAACAATAAACTGAAAATTCTCAAAAACGTGGAAAAACGGCAAAATATTGCCTAATTCGATGATATTTTGTTTAAATCACATAAAGGAAAAGGGGATGATAAAGGTCAAAATATTGCTAAATTCGATGATTTTTAGTACAAAACAAAATGCAAGAAAACTTGCATAAAAATGCAAAATTTGCGAAATTCTGTGATTTGAAGGCCAAATCACATATCGTGATACTACATGAAATATTATTGAAATATTGGTAAAAATGAATATATTTACGTAATATCAAACTACATGAAAAACGTGAAAAAAGTCATTATTATACCAAATTTGAGGATTTTAACTTCGAATCATAGAGCGACGTTTCGTATTTTGTATACCCTAGAAAAGACGTATAAAGATGTTGCTTCCAATACAAATGATAAAAATCAATGTGTTTTCATTAAAATTAACTAAATTGTTCCTTATTTTCAGTTTATATTACCGATGGAAGATGTACACGCTACACATATAAATAGGACTACACTACACCACAACAACAACAACACCACTACACTACACTACACATATAAATAGGATAACGACAGCAGCGTACTCTACACTGGCGAAAATTAGAACTTCATTCAGAAACCTAAATGAGGAGGCATTTAGGGCGCTTTACACTGCCTACGTGAGACCCGTCTTAGAGTATGCCGCGCCATCATGGAGCCCCCACGTGAAGAAACACAAAGAAACTGGAGAAGGTTCAGAGATTTGCGACGAGGCTTGTCCCAGAGTTACGAGGGATGGGATATGAAGAGCGTCTGAAGGAACTGAACCTTACGACACTAGAGAAAAGAAGGGAGAGAGGAGATATGATAGGGACATATAAAATACTCAGAGGAATTGACAAAGTGGAAATAGATGAAATGTTCACACGTAATAATAACAGAACGAGGGGACATGGCTGGAAACTAGAAACTCAGATGAGTCACAGAGATGTTAGGAAGTTTTCTTTTAGCGTGAGAGTAGTGGAAAAATGGAATGCACTTGGGGAACATGTTGTGGAAGCAAATACTATTCATACTTTTAAAACTAGGTATGATAGGGAAATGGGACAGGAGTCATAGCTGTAAACAACCGATAGCCGGAAAGGCGGGATCCAAGAGTCAATGCTCGATCCTGCAAGCACAAATACGTGAGTACAAATATGTGAGTACACACACACACACACACACACACACACACACACACACACACACACTCAAAGGGGTTAACCAGGATGGTTCGGGTGACATCTTCACTACTCACTATCTTCAGCACTGTAACTATCTTAACCACATAACCTGCAACCCTCCACACTATCTGGGATAAGACCATCCTGCATACTACACTCGACCATCCTCAACACTACACTCGTCCATCATCAATACTACACTCGACCATCCTCAACACCACACTCGTCCATCCTCAACACTACACTCGACCATCCTCAACACTACACTCGACCATCCTCAACGCTACACTCGACCATCCTCAACACTACACTCGACCATCAACACTACACTCGACCATCCTCAACACTACACTCGACCATCAACACTACACACAACCATCCTCAACACTACACTCAACCATCCTCAACGCAATACTCGACCATCCTCAACACTACACTCGACCATCCTCAACACTACACTCGACCATCAACACTACACTCGACCATCATCAACACTACACTCAACCATCATCAACACTACACTCAACCATCCTCAACGCAACACTCGACCATCCTCAACACTACACTCGACCATCAACACTACACTCGACCATCATCAACACTACACTCAACTATCATCAACACTACACTCAACCATCATCAACACTACACTCAACCATCCTCAACACTACACTCGACCATCCTCAACACTACACTCAACCATCCTCAACACTACACTCAACCATCCTCAACGCAACACTCGACCATCCTCAACACTACACTCGACCATCCTCAACACTACACTCGACCATCCTCAACACTACACTCGACCATCAACACTACACTCGACCATCAACACTACACTGAACCATCCTCAATGCAACACTCGACCATCCTCAACACTACACTCGACCATCCTCAACACTACACTCGACCATCCTCAACACTACACTCGACCATCAACACTACACTCAACCATCCTCAACGCAATACTCGACCATCCTCAGCACTGCACTCGACCATCAACACTACACTCAACCATCCTCAACGCAACACTCGACCATCCTCAACACTACACTCGACCATCAACACTACACTCGACCATCCTCAACACTACACTCGACCATCATCAACACTACACTCAACCATCATCAACACTACACTCAACCATCCTCAACACTACACTCGACCATCCTCAACACTACACACAACCATCCTCAACACTACACACAACCATCCTCAACACTACACTCGACCATCCTCAACACTACACTCGACCATCAACATTACACTCAACCATCCTCAACGCAACACTCGACCATCCTCAACACTACACTCGACCATCAACACTACACTCGACCATCCTCAACACTACACTCGACCATCAACACTACACTCGACCATGAACGCTACACTCAACCATCCTCAACGCAACACTCGACCATCCTCAACACTACACTCGACCATCAACACTACACTCGACCATCCTCAACACTACACTTGACCATCAACACTACACTCGACCATCAACACTACACTCAACCATTCTCAACGCAACACTCGACCATCCTCAACACTACATTCGACCATCAACACTACACTCGACCATCAACACTACACTCGACCATCCTCAACACTCTTCATTTCCCTTCTCTTCACATCCTTTCCCTCCCTCGTCTTCCCTCCCCCTCCAACCCCTTCCTAACCCTCCTCTCTCCCTGTTTATTATCTACCTCCCTCCCTCTCTCTCTTAACTTTCATCTCCTCCATTTTCCTCATCTCCCTTCCCCCCCTCACCCCCCTCTCCCTAATCTGCCCCTCGCCCTTCCCATGAAAAAAAATATTGTTTTCATTAATGTATATAGAAGGTGTTGTCTTTCTTTCCCCTCTCTACCCTCTTTCTTCCTCTTTCTCCCCTCATCTCCCCTCTCTTTCTCCCTCCCCTCTTTCTCCCTCTCTCCCCTCTTTCTCCCTCTTTTTCCCTCTCTCCCCCTCTTTCTCCCCTCTCCCTTCTTTCTCCCTCCTACCTCTCTCCCCTCTTTCTCCCCCATAACAATATCTGAGTGAACACGGCCACTAACCTCTCCCTATGAAGGTTGGTCTGAGGGTGGTGTTCTTGGGACAGTATTTTCCCCTAACTAAATTCTGGATCATCTAGTATATTTACTAAGCTTATTGGGTCACTCTCCTAGTCAGGCAGATTGAGCCCCTAGCGAGCCTTCTCCTCCGACTGACGACAAGATGCTGACCTTGGACCAGTATTACACCTACAAGAGGGAAACGAGCCACATTGAGACGCCAGTCCCAGCCCCCAAGCGCCGCAAACTGGAAAATGGTTTTTGGATGGGCTCATGGGATGATTACGAGGCAGCATTAAGCAAGATAATGGCTGAATGGGAGAAGATGTGGATTGTCGGTGGGAAGACATGGGGGAAGGACTGGGAAAACATGACGTACTGAGATTGATAGATTTTTTGTATTGATGTAAATATTTTAATATATTTAAAATAAATATATTGTTTAACACCATAAACGTGTTTTATTTACAATATTTCACATACAACGAGTCAATCACAAATGATATTGTTGTCGCCAACTATTGGCCAGGAGCAACTAAGATTTAAAAGATTTTAAGACAAACTTTAAAGATTTAATGGTCACAGGTTGAGTAGGGGGTCAGGTGGTGTTAAGTGACCTTGCTTTCTGCTAAGGTGATAATTGCGGACGGCTGACAGGGTTGTGCCCATCAAACAAGCGACTGTTTAAGGTGTGGTTGGTAGAGAGCCTGAGGCTATGTCGTAAACCCCAAATGTTATACTTGATCCTTCCTGGCAAGAACTTCAATATTCTGTCTGCTGAGTAACCCTCCTAAGAACCTGCCTATTTACATATAAAATGTCATAAATAAGTAGCATAATTATTGATTTTTTTTTCTTGCATTTTATTATTTTTGAAACTTTAACAAATCTCTCTAACTCCACTCTAATGCTTGAGCCACATAAAGTTTTTTAAGAGTGTAATACAGTTTACAAGAACAACATTCTGCTTACAAGAAATAAAATACTTGCATATTATTCTCAATTTCAGTACATTGGTCACACCTATTGTTGTCCTTAATGCCCAACATCAACAACCTGTCATTAGTAGGGAGGGTCTCATGAATATAGCCATACAATAGCTCACGTTGTCTTGGGACAATAAATTTAACAAGAAGGTTTGCCCATATTGCTCGCCAGTTAGAGAGTGGATATGCCTCCTCTACTCTAGCAACTATAATTGGGAGCAGAACATCACACACGTGTTTACTCTTCATCATTAAAAAACCTTCAATATTACAAATCCGCTTGAGAACATCAATTGCACATGAATAACAGTGAGGTGAAGTAAAGGCAAGGTCAGTATATTCTGGCATATGTATCAAGGTCAGTATACTCTGGCATATGTATCAAGGTCAGTATACTCTGGCATATGTATCAAGGTCAGTATACTCTGGCATATGTATCAAGGTCAGTATACTCTGGCATATGTATCAAGTAGCTAACACGTAATTTACAAAAGTAAGGTCCTAGCGCATTTACTCTATTCCTCCGCATTATCTCCTTTCTAAAGGTAACACATAAGATTGTCAATGACTTATGGTTCACATTCAGTATTCCTATTCCACCGTTTTTCTTACCTCTACATAGAGTAGTCCGTTTAATTGGTTGGTATCAACCATACCAACATACCTAAAAATATTGTCAATCTCCATAGCACTTTTCTTGTCAGTTGGAAAACTGAGGCAAATACCACACTTTAGACAAAGTTTGGAATTGATTATTACAGCCTTCTGAAACAGGATTATTTTCATATTTGACAAAATACTTGTAGCTACTATTATATTTCCACATAATACTTAACAATTCGTAACCAATGTTGTTCCATATGTTTTACACCAGCAAATCCCAAGATCTTAAATAGACTTCACTATTTTGAACCATGAACCTGTTCAGGTAACTTTATTATACCATCTGCCATGCCTCATCATACACGTTTTGTCTTTGTTAATGACAGCACCTGTTGCTTTCTCAAAATTGTCTATTTGAGCAGGACAGAGAGAGAGAGAGATCGCTTGTCGAGAAGTTCCCGTAGCCAGGCTATACCTTCTGGCCGAGTGGGGGGAGAACTGACTGCCGTAGCCACTCTATAAACTTAGTATCAGAGACTTTGGTGAGTGAACTTGTAAGGTGACGTATAGTGTGTTTTCCAACTTAGGTGGGAAACCTAAATAAAGTAACCTTACCTTATCGAAATATTGGTAAAAATGAATATATTTACGTAATATCAAATTACATGAAAAACGTGAAAAAAGTCATTATTATACCAAATTTGACGATTTTAACTTCGAATCATAAAGCGACGTTTCGTATTTTTTAGACCCTAGAAAAGACGTATAAAGATGTTGCTTCCAATACAAATGATAAAAATCAATGTGTTTTCATTAGAATTAACTAAAATGTTCCTGATTTTCGGTTTATATTACCGATGGAAGATGTACACGTAAAACCGTTCTAATCCGGCTGAAACGTCGATATATGCAATAAAAACAGAACTTCTCCCCTTTTCAATATCTAACTCAGTATTTTAAAGAGATACAAATAGTTGATTGAAAATGAAGTGTTTAAGGTTAATTTCTAATCAATTATGTGTTTGCATCATTTTTATCGTATATTTAATGAATTAATAGCAATAAACTGAAAATTCACAAAAACGTGGAAAAACAGCAAAATATTGCCTAATTCGATGATATTTTGTTTATATCACATAAAGGAAAAGGGGATGATAAACGTCAAAATGTTGCTGAATTCGATGATTATTAGTACGAAACAAAATGCAAGAAAACTTGCTTAAAATGCAATATTAAGCGAAAATTTGAGATATGAAGGCCAAATCACATAGCGTGATACTACATGAAATAGTATCGAAATATTGGTAAAAATGAATATATTTACATAATATCAAACTACATGAAAAACGTAAAAAAAGTCATTATTATACCAAATTTGAGGATTTTACATTCGAATTATAGAGCGACGTTTCGAATTTTTTTGACCCTAGAAAAGACGTATAAAGATGTTGCTTCCAATACAAATGATAAAAGCCAATGTGTTTTCATTAAAATTAACTAAAATGTTCCTGATTTTCGGTTTATATTACCGATGGAAGATGTACACGTAAAACTGTTCTAATCCAGCTGAAACGTCGATATATGCAATTAAAACAGAACTTCTCCCCTTTTCAAACTCTTACTCAGTATTTTAACGAGAAACAAATAGATGATTGAAAATGAAGTATTTAAGGTTATTTTCTGATCAATTATGTGTTTACATAATTTTTCTCGTATATTTAATGAAATAATAACAATAAACTGAAAATTCACAAAAACGTGGAAAAACAGCAAAATATTGCCTAATTCGATAATATTTTGTTTATATCACATAAAGGAAAAGGGGATGATAAACGTCAAAATATTGGTGAATTCGATGATTTTTAGTACGAAACAAAATGCAAGAAAACTTGCTTAAAATGCAATATTATGCGAAAATCTGAGATTTGAAGGCCAAATCACATATCGTGATACTACATGAAATAGTATCGAAATATTGGTAAAAATGAATATATTTTCGTAATATCAAACTACATGAAAAACGTGAAAAAAGTCATTATTTTACTAAATTTGACGATTTTAACTTCGAATCATAAAGCGACGTTTCGTATTTTTTAGACCCTAGAAAAGACGTATAAAGATGTTGCTTGCAATACAAATGATAAAAATCAATGTGTTTTCATTAAAATTAACTAAAATGTTCCTGATTTTCGGTTTATATTACCGATGGAAGATGTACACGTAAAACCGTTCTAATCCGGCTGAAACGTCGATATATGCAATAAAAACAGAACTTCTCCCCTTGTCAATATCTTAATCAGTATTTTAACGAGAAACAAATTGGTGATTGAAAATGAAGTATTTAAGGTTATTTTCTAATCAATTATGTGTTTGCATCATTTTTATCGTATATTTAATGAATTATTAACAATAAACTGAAAATTCAAAAAACGTGGAAAAACGGCAAAATATTGCCTAATTCGATGATATTTTGTTTAAATCACATAAAGGAAAAGGGGATGATAAAGGTCAAAATATTGCTAAATTCGATGATTTTTAGTACAAAACAAAATGCGAGAAAACTTGCTTAAAAATGCAAAATTTGAGAAATTCTGAGATATGAAGGCCAAATCACATATCGTGAGAAAACATGAAGTAGTATCGAAATATTGGTAAAAACTAATATATATACGTATATTCACACTACATGAATAACGTGAAAAAAGTCACTATATTACCATATTTGAGGATTTTGCCTTCAAACCATAGAGAGTTTTAATCCCTCCCTTTCCACCCAAGAAGCAAATTAGAGATCAGCCCAAGCTTCGTCTTGAGGCAAAGCTCAACGCCTTAAGCCATATTGATGCTCTGTCCACAGATCATTCTCTCTCTCAAATTATTTACACTGATGGTTCCCTACACCGCACCACGGGTGCAGCTGGAAGTGCAGTTGTCCTGACAATGGGCGATGGCCTATACTTTAAGTGGGGAGTCCGTATAAACAACTGGGCCTCTACCCTTCAGACTGAACTATTTGCCTTGATCCTTGCACTGAAATGTGTACAAGTCTCAAAACTTGATACATTAATTGTAAGTGACTCCTTATCATCCTTAAATGCTCTCAACTCTTTAAGACATAACTGTAACATGCTCGTGTCCGAAGCTAGACACAAATACGACAAAATTATTAAGGATGGTAACAGAGTCCATTTCATGTGGTCTCCATCTCATGTTGGCCTCCGAATGCATGATAGAGCTGATAAGTTAGCCAAAGAATCTGCCTTTAAAGGAGCCGTTGAGTGTAACCTTGGATTGTCAATGAGCAATCTGAGAGCAGCAGTACACCGAGAACTTCAACAAGATCTTGTAGATCTGAGGCAAAGTGAAATTGACACCAGTAATTCCATCTATCATCATACTATCATGCAAGAGGAGCCACACATCTATGTATCATCCAATAAAATCAGCAGACTTCTAGATGTTACTACTGCTCGGCTTAGACTCGGTTACAAGTATCTCTGGGAATTCTCATTATCTGCTGATGTAAACCTGACCAAATGTAAACTGTCTCAACAAAATTATTCGCACACCCTCCGTCACTATGTGATGGAGTGCGAAAAGATACGTGAATTTAGAGACAATTCTATAACCAATGTTCCAGCGATGTGTCAATATTTCATTCAAAATGATCTGCTACCAGAAATTTTAGCCAAATATCCCCAGCTTGCTAACTGTAGGTAGTAACTTAGGGATTGTAACCTATCCACCGCTGCCCACTGGATGGGGGGCGGTGTGCAAGACAAACATAAATTTTGACACTAGCTCTCCACATATGTCAGTTGCTTAATTTAGAACCTGTACTTGAGGTCGATCTCGAACCCATTGTTGATGTGATGACTTATATTGAATTTTGTAACTAGCTCACCAAGATTGTAACTTGCTTAGCTAAATAAATTGTGGGGTTCAGTCCCTGAGCCCATTATGTGCCTCTGTAACCCTTTCCACTACCGCCCACAAGATGGGTATGGGGTGCATAATAAATGAACTAAACTAAAAAAAATCATAGAGCGAGGTTTCGTATTATTTAGATCCAAGAAAAAACATATGACAATGTTGTTTCAAATACAAATGATAAAAATCAATGTGTTTTCATAAGAATTAACTAAAATAATCCTGATTTTCTGTTTATATTACCGATGGAAGATGTACACGTAAAAGTGTTCTAATCCGGCTGAACGTCGATATATGCAATAAATACAGAACTTCTCCCTTTTTCAATATCTTACTCAGTATTTTAACGAGATACAAACTGGTGTTTGAAAATGAAGTATTTAAGGTTATTTTCTAATCAATTATGTTCTTGCATCATTTTTATCGTATATTTAATGAATTAATAACAATAAACTGAAAATTCAAAAAACGTGGAAAAACGGCAAAATATTGCCTAATTCGATGATATTTTGTTTAAATCACATAAAGGAAAAAGGGATGATAATGGTCAAAATATTGCTAAATTCGATGATTTTTGGTACAAACGAAAATGTAAGAAAACTTGCTTAAAATGCAAAATTTGCGAAATTCTGAGATATGAAGGCCAAATCACATATCGTGAGAAAACATGAAGTAGTATCGAAATATTGGTAAAAACTAATATATATACGTAAAATCACACTACATGAATAACGTGAAAAAAGTCACTATATTACCATATTTGAGGATTTTAACTTCAAATCATAGAGCGAGATTTCGTATTATTCAGATCCAAGTAAAAACATATGACAATGTTGTTTCAAATACAAATGAAAAAAATCAATGTGTTTTCATTAGAATTAACTAAAATATTTCTGATTTTCCATTTATATTACCGATGGAAAATGTACACGTAAAACCGCTCTAATCCGCCTGAAACGTCGATATATGCAATAAAAAAAGAACTTCTCCCCTTTCCAATATCTTACTCAGTATTTTAACGAGAAACAAATAGTTGATTGAAAATGAAGTGTTTAAATTTAATTTCTAATCAATTATGTGTTTGCATCATTTTTATCGTATATTTAATGAATTATTAGCAATAAACTGAAAATTCACAAAAACGTGGAAAAACAGCAAAATATTGCCTAATTCGATGATATTTTGTTTATATCACATAAAGGAAAAGAGGATGATAAACGTCAAATTATTGCTGATTTCGATGATTTTTAGTACGAAAAAAAATGCAAGAAAACTTGCTTAAAATGCAATATTATGCGAAAATCTGAGATTTGAAGGCCAAATCACATATCGTGATACTATATGAAATAGTATCGAAATATTGGTAAAAATGAATATTTTACGTAATATCAAACTACATGAAAAACGTGAAAAAAGTCATTATTATACCAAATTTGAGGATTTTAACTTTGAATCATAAATCGACGTTTCGTATTTTTTAGACCCTAGAAAAGACGTATAAAGATGTTGCTTCCAATACAAATGATAAAAATCAATGTGTTTACATTAAAATTAACTAAAATGTTCCTGATTTTCGGTTTATATTACCGATGGAAGATGTACACGTAAAACCGTTCTAATCCGGCTGAAACGTCGATATATGCAATAAAAACAGAACTTCTCCCCTTGTCAATATCTTAATCAGTATTTTAACGAGAAACAAATTGGTGATTGAAAATGAAGTATTTAAGGTTATTTTCTAATCAATTATGTGTTTGTATCATTTTTATCGTATATTTAATGAATTATTAACAATAAACTGAAAATTCAAAAAACGTGGAAAAACGGCAAAATATTGCCTAATTCGATGATATTTTGTTTAAATCACATAAAGGAAAAAGGGATGATAATGGTCAAAATATTGCTAAATTCGATGATTTTTGGTACAAACGAAAATGTAAGAAAACTTGCTTAAAATGCAAAATTTGCGAAATTCTGAGACATGAAGGCCAAATCACATATCGTGAGAAAACATGAAGTAGTATCGAAATATTGGTAAAAACTAATATATATACGTAAAATCACACTACATGAATAACGTGAAAAAAGTCACTATATTACCATATTTGAGGATTTTAACTTCGAATCATAGAGCGAGATTTCGTATTATTCAGATCCAAGAAAAAACATATGACAATGTTGTTTCAAATACAAATGAAAAAAATCAATGTGTTTTCATTAGAATTAACTAAAATATTTCTGATTTTCCATTTATATTACCGATGGAAAATGTACACGTAAAACCGCTCTAATCCGCCTGAAACGTCGATATATGCAATAAAAAAAGAACTTTTCCCCTTTCCAATATCTTACTCAGTATTTTAACGAGAAACAAATAGTTGACTGAAAATGAAGTGTTTAAATTTAATTTCTAATTAATTATGTGTTTGCATCATTTTTATCGTATATTTAATGAATTATTAGCAATAAACTTAAAATTCACAAAAACGTAGAAAAACAGCAAAATATTGCCTAATTAAATGATATTTTGTTTATATCACATAAAGGAAAAGAGGATGATAAACGTCAAAATATTGCTGAATTCGATGATTTTTAGTACGAAAAAAAATGCAAGAAAACTTGCTTAAAATGCTATATTATGCGAAAATCTGAGATTTGAAGGCCAAATCAAATATCGTCATAGTACATGAAATAGTATCGAAATAGTGGTAAAAATGAATATATTTACGTAATATCAAACTACATGAAAAACGTGAAAAAAGTCATTATTATACCAAATTTGACGATTTTAACTTCGAATCATCAAGCGACGTTTCGTATTTTTTAGACCCTAGAAAAGACGTATAAAGATGTTGCTTCCAATACAAATGATAAAAATCAATGTGTTTTCATTAAAATTAACTAAAATGTTCCTGATTTTCGGTTTATATTACCGATGGAAGATGTACACGTAAAACCGTTCTAATCCGGCTGAAACGTCGATATATGCAATAAAAACAGAACTTCTCCCCTTTTAAAAATCTTACTCAGTATTTTAACGAGAAACAAATTGGTGATTGAAAATTAAGTATTTAAGGTTATTTTCTAATCAATTATGTGTTTGCATCATTTTTATCGTATATTTAATGAATTATTAACAATAAACTGAAAATTCAAAAAACGTGGAAAAACGGCAAAATATTGCCTAATTCGATGATATTTTGTTTAAATCACATAAAGGAAAAGGGGATGATAAAGGTCAAAATATTGCTAAATTCGATGATTTTTAGTACAAAACAAAATGCAAGAAAACTTGCTTAAAAATGCAAAATTTGCGAAATTCTGAGATATGAAGGCCAAATCACATATCGTGAGAAAACATGAAGTAGTATCGAAATATTGGTAAAAACAAATATATATACGTAAAATCACACTACATGAATAACGTGAAAAAGTCACTATATTACCATATTTGAGGATTTTAACTACAAATCATAGAGCGAGGTTTCGTATTATTAGGATCCAAGAAAAAACATATGACAATGTTGTTTCAAATACAAATGAAAAAAATCAATGTGTTTTCATTAGAATTAACTAAAATATTTCTGATTTTCCGTTTATATTACCGATGGAAAATGTACACGTAAAACCGCTGTAATCCGCCTGAAAAGTCGATATATGCAATAAAAACAGAACTTCTCCCCTTTCCAATATCTTACTCAGTATTTTAACGAGAAACAAATAGTTGATTGAAAATGAAGTGTTTAAATTTAATTTCTAATCAATTATGTGTTTGCATTATTTTTATCGTATATTTAATAAATTATTAGCAATAAACTGAAAATTCACAAAAACGTGGAAAAACAGCAAAATATTGCCTAATTAAATGATATTTTGTTTATATCACATAAAGGAAAAGAGGATGATAAACGTCAAAATATTGCTGAATTCGATGATTTTTAGTACGAAAAAAAATGCAAGAAAACTTGCTTAAAATGCAATATTATGCGAAAATCTGAGATTTGAAGGCCAAATCAAATATCGTGATACTACATGAAATAGTATCGAAATATTGGTAAAAATGAATATATTTACGTAATATCAAACTACATGAAAAACGTGAAAAAGCTCATTATTATACATAATTTGAGGATTTTAACTTTGAATCATAAAGCGATGTTTCGTATTTTTTAGACCCTAGAAAAGACGTATAAAGATGTTGCTTCCAATACAAATGATAAAAATCAATGTGTTTTCATTAAAATTAACTAAAATGTTCCTGATTTTCGGTTTATATTACCGATGGAAGACGTACACGTAAAACCGTTCTAATCCAGCTGAAACGTCGATATATGCAATAAAAACAGAACTTCTCCCCTTCTCAATATCTTACTCAGTATTTTAACGAGATACAAATTGGTGATTGAAAATGAAGTATTTAAGGTTATTTTCTAATCAATTATGTGTTTGCATAATTTTTCTCGTATATTTAATGAAATAATAACAATAAACTGAAAATTCACAAAAACGTGGAAAAACCGCAAAACATTGCCCAATTCGATGATATTTTGATAAATCACACGAAGGAAAAGGGGATGATAAAGGTCAAAATATTGCTAAATTCGATGATTTTTAGTACAAAACAAAATGCAAGAAAACTTGCAAAAATTGCGAAAATCTGAGATTTGAAGGCCAAATCACATATCGTGAGAAAACATGAAGTAGTATCGAAATATTGGTAAAAACGAATATATATACGTAACATCACACTACATGAATAACGTGAAAAAAGTCACTATATTACCATATATGAGGATTTTAACTTCAAATCATAGAGCGAGGTTTCGTATTATTTAGATCCAAGAACAGACATATGACAATGTTGTTTCAAATACAAATGATAAAAATCAATGTGTTTTCTTTAGAATTAACTAAAATGTTCCTGATTTTTCGTTTATATTACCGATGGAAGATGTACACGTGACACAGCTCTAATCCGGCTGAAACGTCGATATATGCAATAAAAACAGAACTTCTCCTCTTTCCAATATCTTACCCAGTATTTTAACGAGAAACAAATAGTTGATTGAAAGAGAAGTGTTTAAGGTTAATTTCTAATCAATTATGTGTTTGCATCCTTTTTATCGTATATTTAATGAATTAATAGCAATAAACTGAAAATTCACAAAAACGTGGCTAAACTGCAAAATATTGCCTAATTCGATGATATTTTGTTTATATCACATAAAGGAAACGGGGATGATAAACGTCAAAATATTGCTGAATTCGATGATTTTTAGTACGAAACAAAATGCAAGAAAACTTGCTTAAAATGCAATATTATGCGAAAATCTGAGATTTGAAGGCCAAATCACATATCGTGATACTATATGAAATAGTATCGAAATATTGGTAAAAATGAATATATTTACGTAATATCAAACTACATGAAAAACGTGAAAAAAGTCATTATTATACCAAATTTGACGATTTTAACTTCGAATCATAAAGCGACGTTTCGTATTTTTTAGACCCTAGAAAAGACGTATAAAGATGTTGCTTCCAATACAAATGATAAAAATCAATGTGTTTTCATTAAGATTAACTAAAATGTCCTGATTTTCGGTTTATATTACCGATGGAAGATGTACACATAAAAGTGTTTTAATCCGGCTGAACGTCGATATATGCAATAAAAACAGAACTTCTCTCTTTTTCAATATCTTACTTAGTATTTTAACGAGATACAATCTGGTGTTTGAAAATGAAGTATTTAAGGTTATTTTCTAATCAATTATGTGCTTGCATCATTTTTATCGTATATTTAATGAATTAATAACAATAAACTGTAAATTCAAAAAACGTGGAAAAACGGCAAAATATTGCCTAATTCGATGATATTTTGTTTAAATCACATAAAGGAAAAGGGGATGATAAAGGTCAAAATATTGCTAAATTCGATGATTTTTGGTACAAAACAAAATGCAAGAAAACTTGCTTAAAATGCAAAATTTGCGAAATTCTGAGATATGAAGGCCAAATCACATATCGTGAGAAAACATGAAGTAGTATCGAAATATTGGTAAAAACTAATATATATACGTAAAATCACACTACATGAATAACGTGAAAAAAGTCACTATATTACCATATTTGAGGATTTTAACTTCAAATCATAGAGCGAGGTTTCGTATTATTCAGATCCAAGAAAAAACATGACAATGTTGTTTCAAATACAAATGAAAAAAAAATCAATGTGTTTTCATTAGAATTAACTAAAATATTTCTGATTTTCCGTTTATATTACCGATGGAAAATGTACACGTAAAACCGCTGTAATCCGCCTGAAACGTCGATATATGCAATAAAAACAGAACTTCTCCCCTTTCCAATATCTTACTCAGTATTTTAACGAGAAACAAGTAGTTGATTGAAAGAGAAGTGTTTAAGGTTAATTTCTAATCAATTATGTGTTTGCATCATTTTTATCGTATATTTAATGAATTAATAGCAATAAACTGAAAATTCACAAAAACGTGGCAAAACAGCAAAATATTGACTAATTCGATGATATTTTGTTTATATCACATAAAGGAAACGGGGATGATAAACGTCAAAATATTGCTGAATTCGATGATTTTTAGTACGAAACAAAATGCAAGAAAACTTGCTTAAAATGCAATATTATGCGAAAATCTGAGATTTGAAGGCCAAATCACATATCGTGATACTATATGAAATAGTATCGAAATATTGGTAAAAATGAATATATTTACGTAATATCAAACTACATGAAAAACGTGAAAAAAGTCATTATTATACCAAATTTGACGATTTTAACTTTGAATCATAAAGCGACGTTTCGTATTTTTTAGACCCTAGAAAAGACGTATAAAGATGTTGCTTCCAATACAAATGAAAAAAATCAATGTGTTTTCATTAAGATTAACTAAAATGTCCTGATTTTCGGTTTATATTACCGATGGAAGATGTACACATAATAGTGTTCTAATCCGGCTGAACGTCGATATATGCAATAAAAACAGAACTTCTCCCTTTTTCAATATCATACTTAGTATTTTAACGAGATACAATCTGGTGTTTGAAAATGAAGTATTTAAGGTTATTTTCTAATCAATTATGTGCTTGCATCATTTTTATCGTATATTTAATGAATTAATAACAATAAACTGAAAATTCAAAAAACGTGGAAAAACGGCAAAATATTGCCTAATTCGATGATATTTTGTTTAAATCACATAAAGGAAAAGGGGATGATAAAGGTTAAAATATTGCTAAATTCGATGATTTTTGGTACAAAAAAAAATGCAAGAAAACTTGCTTAAAATGCAAAATTTGCGAAATTCTGAGATATGAAGGCCAAATCACATATTGTGAGAAAACATGAAGTAGTATCGAAATATTGGTAAAAACTAATATATATACGTAAAATCACACTACATGAATAACGTGAAAAAAGTCACTATATTACCATATTTGAGGATTTTAACTTCAAATCATAGAGCGAGGTTTCGTATTATTCAGATCCAAGAAAAAACATGACAATGTTGTTTCAAATACAAATGAAAAAAAATCAATGTGTTTTCATTAGAATTAACTAAAATATTTCTGATTTTCCGTTTATATTACCGATGGAAAATGTACACGTAAAACCGCTGTAATCCGCCTGAAACGTCGATATATGCAATAAAAACAGAACTTCTCCCCTTTCCAATATCTTACTCAGTATTTTAACGAGAAACAAGTAGTTGATTGAAAGAGAAGTGTTTAAGGTTAATTTCTAATCAATTATGTGTTTGCATCATTTTTATCGTATATTTAATGAATTAATAGCAATAAACTGAAAATTCACAAAAACGTGGCAAAACAGCAAAATATATACTAATTCGATGATATTTTGTTTATATCACATAAAGGAAACGGGGATGATAAACGTCAAAATATTGCTGAATTCGATGATTTTTAGTACGAAACAAAATGCAAGAAAACTTGCTTAAAATGCAATATTATGCGAAATTCTGAGATTTGAAGGCCAAATCACATATCGTGATACTATATGAAATAGTATCGAAATATTGGTAAAAATTAATATATTTACGTAATATCAAACTACGTGAAAAACGTGAAAAAAGTCATTATTATACCAAATTTGACGATTTTAACTTCGAATCATAAAGCGACGTTTCGTATTTTTTAGACCCTAGAAAAGACGTATAAAGATGTTGCTTCCAATACAAATGATAAAAATCAATGTGTTTTCATTAAAATTAACTAAAATGTCCTGATTTTCGGTTTATATTACCGATGGAAGATGTACACATAAAAGTGTTTTAATCCGGCTGAACGTCGATATATGCAATAAAAACAGAACTTCTCTCTTTTTCAATATCTTACTTAGTATTTTAACGAGATACAATCTGGTGTTTGAAAATGAAGTATTTAAGGTTATTTTCTAATCAATTATGTGCTTGCATCATTTTTATCGTATATTTAATGAATTAATAACAATAAACTGTAAATTCAAAAAACGTGGAAAAACGGCAAAATATTGCCTAATTCGATGATATTTTGTTTAAATCACATAAAGGAAAAGGGGATGATAAAGGTCAAAATATTGCTAAATTCGATGATTTTTGGTACAAAACAAAATGCAAGAAAACTTGCTTAAAATGCAAAATTTGCGAAATTCTGAGATATGAAGGCCAAATCACATATCGTGAGAAAACATGAAGTAGTATCGAAATATTGGTAAAAACTAATATATATACGTAAAATCACACTACATGAATAACGTGAAAAAAGTCACTATATTACCATATTTGAGGATTTTAACTTCAAATCATAGAGCGAGGTTTCGTATTATTCAGATCCAAGAAAAAACATGACAATGTTGTTTCAAATACAAATGAAAAAAAAATCAATGTGTTTTCATTAGAATTAACTAAAATATTTCTGATTTTCCGTTTATATTACCGATGGAAAATGTACACGTAAAACCGCTGTAATCCGCCTGAAACGTCGATATATGCAATAAAAACAGAACTTCTCCCCTTTCCAATATCTTACTCAGTATTTTAACGAGAAACAAGTAGTTGATTGAAAGAGAAGTGTTTAAGGTTAATTTCTAATCAATTATGTGTTTGCATCATTTTTATCGTATATTTAATGAATTAATAGCAATAAACTGAAAATTCACAAAAACGTGGCAAAACAGCAAAATATTGACTAATTCGATGATATTTTGTTTATATCACATAAAGGAAACGGGGATGATAAACGTCAAAATATTGCTGAATTCGATGATTTTTAGTACGAAACAAAATGCAAGAAAACTTGCTTAAAATGCAATATTATGCGAAAATCTAAGATTTGAAGGCCAAATCACATATCGTGATACTATATGAAATAGTATCGAAATATTGGTAAAAATGAATATATTTACGTAATATCAAACTACATGAAAAACGTGAAAAAAGTCATTATTATACCAAATTTGACGATTTTAACTTTGAATCATAAAGCGACGTTTCGTATTTTTTAGACCCTAGAAAAGACGTATAAAGATGTTGCTTCCAATACAAATGAAAAAAATCAATGTGTTTTCATTAAGATTAACTAAAATGTCCTGATTTTCGGTTTATATTACCGATGGAAGATGTACACATAATAGTGTTCTAATCCGGCTGAACGTCGATATATGCAATAAAAACAGAAGTTCTCCCTTTTTCAATATCATACTTAGTATTTTAACGAGATACAATCTGGTGTTTGAAAATGAAGTATTTAAGGTTATTTTCTAATCAATTATGTGCTTGCATCATTTTTATCGTATATTTAATGAATTAATAACAATAAACTGAAAATTCAAAAAACGTGGAAAAACGGCAAAATATTGCCTAATTCGATGATATTTTGTTTAAATCACATAAAGGAAAAGGGGATGATAAAGGTTAAAATATTGCTAAATTCGATGATTTTTGGTACAAAAAAAATGCTAGAAAACTTGCTTAAAATGCAAAATTTGCGAAATTCTGAGATATGAAGGCCAAATCACATATTGTGAGAAAACATGAAGTAGTATCGAAATATTGGTAAAAACTAATATATATACGTAAAATCACACTACATGAATAACGTGAAAAAAGTCACTATATTACCATATTTGAGGATTTTAACTTCAAATCATAGAGCGAGGTTTCGTATTATTCAGATCCAAGAAAAAAACATGACAATGTTGTTTCAAATACAAATGAAAAAAAATCAATGTGTTTTCATTAGAATTAACTAAAATATTTCTGATTTTCCGTTTATATTACCGATGGAAAATGTACACGTAAAACCGCTGTAATCCGCCTGAAACGTCGATATATGCAATAAAAACAGAACTTCTCCCCTTTCCAATATCTTACTCAGTATTTTAACGAGAAACAAGTAGTTGATTGAAAGAGAAGTGTTTAAGGTTAATTTCTAATCAATTATGTGTTTGCATCATTTTTATCGTATATTTAATGAATTAATAGCAATAAACTGAAAATTCACAAAAACGTGGCAAAACAGCAAAATATATACTAATTCGATGATATTTTGTTTATATCACATAAAGGAAACGGGGATGATAAACGTCAAAATATTGCTGAATTCGATGATTTTTAGTACGAAACAAAATGCAAGAAAACTTGCTTAAAATGCAATATTATGCGAAATTCTGAGATTTGAAGGCCAAATCACATATCGTGATACTATATGAAATAGTATCGAAATATTGGTAAAAATTAATATATTTACGTAATATCAAACTACGTGAAAAACGTGAAAAAAGTCATTATTATACCAAATTTGACGATTTTAACTTCGAATCATAAAGCGACGTTTCGTATTTTTTAGACCCTAGAAAAGACGTATAAAGATGTTGCTTCCAATACAAATGATAAAAATCAATGTGTTTTCATTAAAATTAACTAAAATGTCCTGATTTTCGGTTTATATTACCGATGGAAGATGTACACATAAAAGTGTTTTAATCCGGCTGAACGTCGATATATGCAATAAAAACAGAACTTCTCCCTTTTTCAATATCTTACTTAGTATTTTAACGAGATACAATCTGGTGTTTGAAAATGAAGTATTTAAGGTTATTTTCTAATCAATTATGTGCTTGCATCATTTTTATCGTATATTTAATGAATTAATAACAATAAACTGAAAATTCAAAAAACGTGGAAAAACGGCAAAATATTGCCTAATTCGATGATATTTTGTTTAAATCATATAAAGGAAAAGGGGATGATAAAGGTCAAAATATTGCTAAATTCGATGATTTTTGGTACAAAACAAAATGCAAGAAAACTTGCTTAAAATGCAAAATTTGCGAAATTCTGAGATATGAAGGCCAAATCACATATTGTGAGAAAACATGAAGTAGTATCGAAATATTGGTAAAAACTAATATATATACGTAAAATCACACTACATGAATAACGTGAAAAAAGTCACTATATTACCATATTTGAGGATTTTAACTTCAAATCATAGAGCGAGGTTTCGTATAATTCAGATCCAAGAAAAAACATGACAATGTTGTTTCAAATACAAATGAAAAAAATCAATGTGTTTTCATTAGAATTAACTAAAATATTTCTGATTTTCCGTTTATATTACCGATGGAAAATGTACACGTAAAACCGCTGTAATCCGCCTGAAACGTCGATATATGCAATAAAAACAGAACTTCTCCCCTTTCCAATATCTTACTCAGTATTTTAACGAGAAACAAATAGTTGATTGAAAGAGAAGTGCTTAAGGTTAATTTCTAATCAATTATGTGTTTGCATCATTTTTATCGTATATTTAATGAATTAATAGCAATAAACTGAAAATTCACAAAAACGTGGCAAAACAGCAAAATATTGACTAATTCGATGATATTTTGTTTATATCACATAAAGGAAACGGGGGATGATAAACGTCAAAATATTGCTGAATTCGATGATTTTTAGTACGAAACAAAATGCAAGAAAACTTGCTTAAAATGAAATATTATGCGAAAATCTGAGATTTGAAGGCCAAATCACATATCGTGATACTATATGAAATAGTATCGAAATATTGGTAAAAATTAATATATTTACGTAATATCAAACTACGTGAAAAACGTGAAAAACGTCATTATTATACCAAATTTGACTATTTTAACTTCGAATCATAAAGCGACGTTTCGTATTTTTTAGACCCTAGAAAAGACGTATAAAGATGTTGCTTCCAATACAAATGATAAAAATCAATGTGTTTTCAATAAAATTAACTAAAATGTTCCTGATTTTCGGTTTATATTACCGATGGAAGACGTACACGTAAAACCGTTCTAATCCAGCTGAAACGTCGATATAAGCAATAAAAACAGAACTTCTCCCCTTCTCAATATCTTACTCAGTATTTTAACGAGATACAAATTGGTGATTGAAAATGAAGTATTTAAGGTTATTTTCTAATCAATTATGTGTTTGCATAATTTTTCTCGTATATTTAATGAAATAATAACAATAAACTGAAAATTCACAAAAACGTGGAAAAACTGCAAAACATTGCCCAATTCGATGATATTTTGATAAATCACACGAAGGAAAAGGGGATGATAAAGGTCAAAATATTGCTAAATTCGATGATTTTTAGTACAAAACAAAATGCAAGAAAACTTGCAAAAATAGCGAAAATCTGAGATTTGAAGGCCAAATCACATATCGTGAGAAAACATGAAGTAGTATCGAAATATTGGTAAAAACTAATATATATACGTAACATCACACTACATGAATAACGTGAAAAAAGTCACTATATTACCATATATGAGGATTTTAACTTCAAATCATAGAGCGAGGTTTCGTATTATTTAGATCCAAGAACAGACATATGACAATGTTGTTTCAAATACAAATGATAAAAATAAATGTGTTTTCTTTAGAATTAACTAAAATGTTCCTGATTTTTCGTTTATATTACCGATGGAAGATGTACACGTGACACCGCTCTAATCCGGCTGAAACGTCGATATATGCAATAAAAACAGAACTTCTCCTCTTTCCAATATCTTACCCAGTATTTTAACGAGAAACAAATAGTTGATTGAAAGAGAAGTGTTTAAGGTTAATTTCTAATCAATTATGTGTTTGCATCCTTTTTATCGTATATTTAATGAATTAATAGCAATAAACTGAAAATTCACAAAAACGTGGCTAAACTGCAAAATATTGCCTAATTCGATGATATTTTGTTTATATCACATAAAGGAAACGGGGATGATAAACGTCAAAATATTGCTGAATTCGATGATTTTTAGTACGAAACAAAATGCAAGAAAACTTGCTTAAAATGCAATATTATGCGAAAATCTGAGATTTGAAGGCCAAATCACATATCGTGATACTATATGAAATAGTATCGAAATATTGGTAAAAATGAATATATTTACGTAATATCAAACTACATGAAAAACGTGAAAAAAGTCATTATTATACCAAATTTGACGATTTTAACTTCGAATCATAAAGCGACGTTTCGTATTTTTTAGACCCTAGAAAAGACGTATAAAGATGCTGCTTCCAATACAAATGATAAAAATCAATGTGTTTTCATTAAGATTAACTAAAATGTCCTGATTTTCGGTTTATATTACCGATGGAAGATGTACACATAAAAGTGTTCTAATCCGGCTGAACGTCGATATATGCAATAAAAACAGAACTTCTCTCTTTTTCAATATCTTACTTAGTATTTTAACGAGATACAATCTGGTGTTTGAAAATGAAGTATTTAAGGTTATTTTCTAATCAATTATGTGCTTGCATCATTTTTATCGTATATTTAATGAATTAATAACAATAAACCGTAAATTCAAAAACGTGGAAAAACGGCAAAATATTGCCTAATTCGATGATATTTTGTTTAAATCACATAAAGGAAAAGGGGATGATAAAGGTCAAAATATTGCTAAATTCGATGATTTTTGGTACAAAACAAAATGCAAGAAAACTTGCTTAAAATGCAAAATTTGCGAAATTCTGAGATATGAAGGCCGAATCACATATTGTGAGAAAACATGAAGTAGTATCGAAATATTGGTAAAAACTAATATATATACGTAAAATCACACTACATGAATAACGTGAAAAAAGTCACTATATTACCATATTTGAGGATTTTAACTTCAAATCATACAACGAGGTTTCGTATTATTCAGATCCAAGAAAAAACATGACAATGTTGTTTCAAATACAAATGAAAAAAATCAATGTGTTTTCATTAGAATTAACTAAAATATTTCTGATTTTCCGTTTATATTACCGATGGAAAATGTACACGTAAAACCGCTGTAATCCGCCTGAAACGTCGATATATGCAATAAAAACAGAACTTCTCCCCTTTCCAATATCTTACTCAGTATTTTAACGAGAAACAAATAGTTGATTGAAAGAGAAGTGTTTAAGGTTAATTTCTAATCAATTATGTGTTTGCATCATTTTTATCGTATATTTAATGAATTAATAGCAATAAACTGAAAATTCACAAAAACGTGGCAAAACAGCAAAATATTGACTAATTCGATGATATTTTGTTTATATCACATAAAGGAAACGGGGATGATGAACGTCAAAATATTGCTGAATTCGATGATTATTAGTACGAAACAAAATGCAAGAAAACTTGCTTAAAATGCAAGAAAACTTGCTTAAAATGCAATATTATGCGAAAATCTGAGATTTGAAGGCCAAATCACATATCGTGATACTATATGAAATAGTATCGAAATATTGGTAAAAATGAATATATTTACGTAATATCAAACTACATGAAAAACGTGAAAAAAGTCATTATTATACCAAATTTGACGATTTTAACTTCGAATCATAAAGCGACGTTTCGTATTTTTTAGACCCTAGAAAAGACGTATAAAGATGTTGCTTCCAATACAAATGATAAATATCAATGGGTTTTCATTAAGATTAACTAAAATGTCCTGATTTTCGGTTTATATTACCGATGGAAGATGTACACATAAAAGTGTTCTAATCCGGCTGAACGTCGATATATGCAATAAAAACAGAACTTCTCTCTTTTTCAATATCTTACTTAGTATTTTAACGAGATACAATCTGGTGTTTGAAAATGAAGTATTTAAGGTTATTTTCTAATCAATTATGTGCTTGCATCATTTTTATCGTATATTTAATGAATTAATAACAATAAACTGTAAATTCAAAAAACGTGGAAAAACGGCAAAATATTGCCTAATTCGATGATATTTTGTTTAAATCACATAAAGGAAAAGGGGATGATAAAGGTCAAAATATTGCTAAATTCGATGATTTTTGGTACAAAACAAAATGCAAGAAAACTTGCTTAAAATGCAAAATTTGCGAAATTCTGAGATATGAAGGCCGAATCACATATTGTGAGAAAACATGAAGTAGTATCGAAATATTGGTAAAAACTAATATATATACGTAAAATCACACTACATGAATAACGTGAAAAAAGTCACTATATTACCATATATGAGGATTTTAACTTCAAATCATAGAGCGAGGTTTCGTATTATTCAGATCCAAGAAAAAACATGACAATGTTGTTTCAAATACAAATAAAAAAAATCAATGTGTTTTCATTAGAATTAACTAAAATATTTCTGATTTTCCGTTTATATTACCGATGGAAAATGTACACGTAAAACCGCTGTAATCCGCCTGAAACGTCGATATATGCAATAAAAACAGAACTTCTCCCCTTTCCAATATCTTACTCAGTATTTTAACGAGAAACAAATAGTTGATTGAAAGAGGAGTGTTTAAGGTTAATTTCTAATCAATTATGTGTTTGCATCATTTTTATCGTATATTTAATGAATTAATAGCAATAAACTGAAAATTCACAAAAACGTGGCAAAACAGCAAAATATTGACTAATTCGATGATATTTTGTTTATATCACATAAAGGAAACGGGGATGATGAACGTCAAAATATTGCTGAATTCGATGATTATTAGTACGAAATAAAATGCAAGAAAACTTGCTTAAAATGCAAGAAAACTTGCTTAAAATGCAATATTAGGCGAAAATCTGAGATTTGAAGGCCAAATCACATATCGTGATACTATATGAAATAGTATCGAAATATTGGTAAAAATGAATATATTTACGTAATATCAAACTACATGAAAAACGTGAAAAAAGTCATTATTATACCAAATTTGACGATTTTAACTTCGAATCATAAAGCGACGTTTCGTATTTTTTAGACCCTAGAAAAGACGTATAAAGATGTTGCTTCCAATACAAATGATAAAAATCAATGTGTTTTCATTAAATTAACTAAAATGTCCTGATTTTCGGTTTATATTACCGATGGAAGATGTACACATTAAAGTGTTCTAATCCGGCTGAACGTCGATATATGCAATAAAAACAGAACTTCTCCCTTTTTCAATATCTTACTTAGTATTTTAACGAGACACAATCTGGTGTTTGAAAATGAAGTATTTAAGGTTATTTTCTAATCAATTATGTGCTTGCATCATGTTTATCGTATATTTAATGAATTAATAACAATAAACTGAAAATTCAAAAACGTGGTAAACGGCAAATTATTGCCTAATTTGATGATATTTTGTTTAAATCACATAAAGGAAAAGGGGATGATAAAGGTCAAAATATTGCTAAATTCGATGATTTTTGGTACAAAACAAAATGCAAGAAAACTTGCTTAAAATGCAAAATTTGCGAAATTCTGAGATATGAAGGCCAAATCACATATCGTAAGAAAACATGAAGTAGTATCGAAATATTGGTAAAAACTAATATATATACGTAAAATCACACTACATGAATAACGTGAAAAAAGTCACTATATTACCATATTTGAGGATTTAACTTCAAATCATAGAGCGAGGTTTCGTATTAATTCAGATCCAAGAAAAAACATGACAATGTTGTTTCAAATACAAATGAAAAAAAAATCAATGTGTTTTTCATTAGAATTAACTAAATATTTCTGATTTTCCGTTTATATTACCGATGGAAAATGTACACGTAAAACCGCTGTAATCCGCCTGAAACGTCGATATATGCAATAAAAAACAGAACTTCTCCCCTTTCCAATATCTTACTCAGTATTTTAACGAGAAACAAATAGTTGATTGAAAGAGAAGTGTTTAAGGTTAATTTCTAATCAATTATGTGTTTGCATCATTTTTATCGTATATTTAATGAATTAATAGCAATAAACTGAAAATTCACAAAAACGTGGCAAAACAGCAAAATATTGACTAATTCGATGATATTTTGTTTATATCACATAAAGGAAACGGGGGATGATAAACGTCAAAATATTGCTGAATTCGATGATTTTTAGTACGAAACAAAATGCAAGAAACTTGCTTAAAATGCAATATTATGCGAAAATCTGAGATTTGAAGGCCAAATCACATATCGTGATACTATATGAAATAGTATCGAAATATTGGTAAAAATGAATATATTTACGTAATATCAAACTACGATGAAAAACGTGAAAAAAGTCATTATTATACCAAATTTTGACGAGTTTAACTTCGAATCATAAAGCGACGTTTCGTATTTTTTAGACCCTAGAAAAGACGTATAAAGATGTTGCTTCCAATACAAATGATAAAAATCAATGTGTTTTCATTAAGATTAACTAAATGTCCTGATTTTCGGTTTATATTACCGATGGGAAGATGTACACATTAAAGTGTTCTAATCCGCTGAACGTCGATATATGCAATAAAAACAGAACTTCTCCCCTTTTTCAATATCTTACTTAGTATTTTAACGAGACACAATCTGGTGTTTGAAAATGAAGTACTTAAGGTTATTTTCTAATCAATTATGTGCTTTGCATCATTTTTATCGTATATTTAATGAATTAATAACAATAAACTGAAAATTCAAAAAACGTGGGTAAACGCAAATTATTGCCTAATTTGATGATATTTTTGGTTTAAATCACACTGAAAGGAAAAGGGGATGATAAAGGTCAAAATATTGCTAAATTCGATGATTTTTGGTACAAAAACAAAATGCAAGAAACTTGCTTAAAATGCAAAAATTTGCGAAAATTCTGAGATATGAAGGCCAAATCACATATCGTAGAAAACATGAAGTAGTATCGAAAATATTGGTAAAAACTAATATATATACGTAAAATCACACTACATGAATAACGTGAAAAAAGTCACTATATTACCATATTTGAGGATTTTAACTTCAAATCATAGAGCGAGGTTTCGTATTATTCAGATCCAAGAAAAACAATGACAATGTTGTTTCAAATACAAATGAAAAAAAAATCAATGTGTTTTCATTAGAATTAACTAAAATATTTCTGATTTTCCGTTTATATTACCGATGGAAAATGTACACGTAAAACCGCTGTAATCCGCCTGAAACGTCGATATATGCAATAAAAACAGAACTTCTCCCTTTCCAATATCTTACTCAGTATTTTAACGAGAAACAAATAGTTGATTGAAAGAGAAGTGTTTAAGGTTAATTTCTAATCAATTATGTGTTTGCATCATTTTTATCGTATATTTAATGAATTAATAGCAAATAAACTGAAAATTCACAAAACGTGGCAAAACAGCAAATATTGACTAATTCGATGATATTTTGTTTATATCACATAAAGGAAACGGGGGATGATAAACGTCAAAATATTGCTGATTCGATGATTTTTAGTACGAAACAAAATGCAAGAAAACTTGCTTAAAATGCATATTATATGCGAAAATCTGAGATTTGAAGGCCAAATCACATATCGTGATACTATATGAAATAGTATCGAAATATTGGTAAAAATGAATATATTTACGTAATATCAAAGTACATGAAAAACGTGAAAAAAGTCATTATTATACCAAATTTGACGATTTTAACTTGGAATCATAAAGCGGACGTTCGTATTTTTTAGACCCTAGAAAAGACGTATCAAGATGTTGCTTCCAATACAAATGAAAAAAATCATGTGTTTTCATTAAGATTAACTAAAATGTCCTGATTTTCGGTTTATATTACCGATGGAAGATGTACACATAATAGTGTTCTAATCCGGCTGAACGTCGATATATGCAATAAAAACAGAACTTCTCCCCTTTTCAATATCTTACTTAGTATTTTAACGAGATACAATCTGGTGTTTGAAAATGAAGTATTTAGGTTATTTTCTAATCAATTATGTGCTTGCATCATTTTTATCGTATATTTAATGAATTAATAACAATAAACTGAAATTCAAAAAACGGTGGAAAAACGGCAAAATATTGCCTAATTCGATGATATTTTGTTTAAATCACATAAAGGAAAAGGGGATGATAAAGGTCAAAATATTGCTAAATTCGATGATTTTTGGTACAAAAAAAATGCAAGAAAACTTGCTTAAAATGCAAAATTTGCGAAATTCTGAGATATGAAGGCCAAATCACATATTGTGAGAAAACATGAAGTAGTATCGAAATATTGGTAAAAACTAATATATATACGTAAAATCACACTACATGAATAACGTGAAAAAAGTCACTATATTACCATATTTGAGGATTTTAACTTCAAATCATAGAGCGAGGTTTCGTATTATTCAGATCCAAGAAAAAACATGACAATGTTGTTTCAAATACAAATGAAAAAAAATCAATGTGTTTTCATTAGAATTAACTAAAATATTTCTGATTTTCCGTTTATATTACCGATGGAAAATGTACACGTAAAACCGCTGTAATCCGCCTGAAACGTCGATATATGCAATAAAAACAGAACTTCTCCCCTTTCCAATATCTTACTCAGTATTTTAACGAGAAACAAATAGTTGATTGAAAGAGAAGTGTTTAAGGTTAATTTCTAATCAATTATGTGTTTCATCATTTTTATCGTATATTTAATGAATTAATAGCAATAAACTGAAAATTCACAAAAACGTGGCAAAACAGCAAAATATTGACTAATTCGATGATATTTTGTTTATATCACATAAAGGAAACGGGGATGATAAACGTCAAAATATTGCTGAATTCGATGATTTTAGTACGAAACAAAATGCAAGAAAACTTGCTTAAAATGCAATATTATGCGAAAATCTGAGATTTGAAGGCCAAATCACATATCGTGATACTATATGAAATAGTATCGAAATATTGGTAAAAATGAATATATTTACGTAATATCAAACTACATGAAAAACGTGAAAAAAGTCATTATTATACCAAATTTGACGATTTTAACTTCGAATCATAAAGCGACGTTTCGTATTTTTTAGACCCTAGAAAAGACGTATAAAGATGTTGCTTCCAATACAAATGATAAAAATCAATGTGTTTTCATTAAAATTAACTAAAATGTCCTGATTTTCGGTTTATATTACCGATGGAAGATGTACACATAAAAGTGTTCTAATCCGGCTGAACGTCGATATATGCAATAAAAACAGAACTTCTCCCTTTTTCAATATCTTACTTAGTATTTTAACGAGATACAATCTGGTGTTTGAAAATGAAGTATTTAAGGTTATTTTCTAATCAATTATGTGCTTGCATCATTTTTATCGTATATTTAATGAATTAATAACAATAAACTGAAAATTCAAAAAACGTGGAAAAACGGCAAAATATTGCCTAATTCGATGATATTTTGTTTAAATCACATAAAGGAAAAGGGGATGATAAAGGTCAAAATATTGCTAAATTCGATGATTTTTGGTACAAAACAAAATGCAAGAAAACTTGCTTAAAATGCAAAATTTGCGAAATTCTGAGATATGAAGGCCAAATCACATATTGTGAGAAAACATGAAGTAGTATCGAAATATTGGTAAAAACTAATATATATACGTAAAATCACACTACATGAATAACGTGAAAAAAGTCACTATATTACCATATTTGAGGATTTTAACTTCAAATCATAGAGCGAGGTTTCGTATTATTCAGATCCAAGAAAAAACATGACAATGTTGTTTCAAATACAAATGAAAAAAATCAATGTGTTTTCAT
>NC_091169.1:1118204-1139614 GCF_040958095.1 Procambarus clarkii
AATTATTTTAATTTTTATAATTATTTAAATTATTTTTAGATTTTTATTTTTTAAAAAGATTTAGATTTTAAATTATTTAAATTATTTAAATTAATAATTATTTTAAAGGCCGGTTAATAATAATAATAATATAATATAATAATAATAATAATAATAATATAATAATATAATATATAATAATAATAATAATATAATAATAATATAATAATAATAATAATATAATAACATAATTAGGTGGTTGGTAGGTTGGTTGGTTAGGTTGTTGGTTGGTTAGGCCGGTTGGTTGGTTAGTCGGTGGTTGGTTAGGTCGGTTGGTTGGTTAGGTTAGGTCGGTTGGTTAGGTTGGTCGGTTGGTTAGGTTAGGTTGGTTGGTTAGGTTAAGGTTGGTTGGTTAGGTGTTGGTTGGTTAGGTTAGGTTGGTTGGTTAGGTTGGTTGGTTAGGTTAGGTTGGTTGGTTAGGTTAGGTTGGTTGGTTAGGTCGGTTGGTTGGTTAGGTCGGTTGGTTGGTTAGGTTGGTTGGTTGGTTAGGTCGGTTGGTTAGGTTGGTTGGTTGGTTAGGTTGGTTAGGTCGGTTGGTTAGGTTGGTTGGTTGGTTAGGTTAGGTTGGTTGGTTAGGTTGGTTGGTTAGGTTAGGTTGGTTGGTTAGGTTGGTTAGGTTGGTTGGTTAGGTTGGTTGGTTGGTTAGGTTGGTTGGTTAGGTTAGGTCGGTTGGTTGGTTAGGTCGGTTGGTTGGTTAGGTTAGGTTCGTTGGTTAGGTTAGGTTGGTTAGGTTGGTTGGTTAGGTTAAGGTTGGTTGGTTAGGTTGGTTGGTTAGGTTAGGTTGGTTGGTTAAGTTGGTTGGTTAGGTTAGGTTGGTTGGTTAGGTTGGTTGGTTAGGTTGGTTGGTTGGTTAGGTTGGTTGGTTAGGTTGGTTGGTTAGGTTAGGTTGCTCAGGTTAGGTTGCTCAGGTTAGGTTGGTTTGTTAGGTTGGTTGGTTGGTTAGGTTGGTTAGGTTGGTTGGTTGGTTAGGTTGGTTGGTTGGTTAGGTTGGTTGGTTAGGTTGGTTGGTTAGGTTGGTTAGGTTGGTTGGTTAGGTTGGTTGGTTAGGTTAGGTTGGTTAGGTTGGTTGGTTAGGTTGGTTGGTTAGGTTGGTTAGGTTAGGTTGGTTAGGTTAGGTTGGTTAGGTTAGGTTGGTTGGTTAGGTTGGTTAGGTTAGGTTGGTTAGGTTGGTTGGTTAGGTTGGTTAGGTTAGGTTGGTTAGGTTGGTTGGTTAGGTTGGTTGGTTAGGTTAGGTTGCTCAGGTTAGGTTGCTCAGGTTAGGTTACATTGCTTAGTTTGGTTGGTTAGGTTGGTTGGTTGGTTGGTTAGGTTGCTTGGTTAGGTTAGATAGCTTAGGTTGGTTGGTTAGGTTAGATAGCTTAGGTTGGTTGGTTAGGTTAGATAGCTTAGGTTGGTTGGTTAGGTTAGATAGCTTAGGTTGGTTGGTTAGGTTAGATAGCTTAGGTTGGTTGGTTAGGTTAGGTTGCTTAGGTTGGTTGGTTAGGTTGGTTGGTTAGGTTGGTTACGTTGGTTAGGTTGGTTGGTTAGGTTGGTTACGTTGGTTAGGTTGGTTGGTTAGGTTGCTGGTTAGGTTGGTTGAATAGGTTGGTTAGATAGCTTAGGTTGGTTGGTTAGGTTAGATAGCTTAGGTTGGTTGGTTGGTTACGTTGGTTGGTTAGGTTGGTTGATTAGGTTGCTTGGTTAGGTTAGATAGCTTAAGTTGGTTGGTTAGGTTAGTTGGTTAGGTTAGTTGGTTAGGTTAGATTGCTTAGGTTGGTTGGTTAGGTTAGGTTGGTTAGGTTAGATTGCTTAGGTTGGTTAGGTTGGTTGGTTGGTTAGGTTAGTTGGTTAGGTTAGTTGGTTAGGTTGGTTGGTTAGGTTAGGTTGGTTAGGTTAGATTGCTTAGGTTGGTTAGGTTGGTTGGTTGGTTAGGTTAGTTGGTTAGGTTAGTTGGTTAGGTTAGATTGCTTAGGTTGGTTAGGTTGGTTGGTTGGTTAGGTTGGTTGGTTAGGTTAGATTGCTTAGGTTGGTTGGTTAGGTTAGGTTGGGTTGGTTGGTTGGTTAGGTTAGGTTGGTTGGTTAGGTTAGGTTGGGTTGGTTGGTTAGGTTAGGTTAGGTTAGGTTGGTTGGTTAGGTTAGATAGTTAGGTTGGTTGGTTAGGTTGGTTGGTTAGTTAGGTTCGTTTGTTAGGTTGGTTAGGTTAGGTTGGTTGGTTAGGTTGGTTGGTTAGTTAGGTTCGTTTGTTAGGTTAGTTGGTTAGGTTGGTTACGTTGGTTAGGTTGGTTGGTTAGGTTAGTTAGGTTGGTTGGTTAGGTTAGATAGCTTAGGTTGGTTAGGTTGGTTGGTTGGTTAGGTTCCTTGGTTAGGTTGGTTGGTTAGGTTGGTTACGTTGGTTAGGTTGGTTGGTTAGGTTAGTTAGGTTGGTTGGTTAGGTTAGATAGCTTAGGTTGGTTAGGTTGGTTGGTTGGTTAGGTTCCTTGGTTAGGTTGGTTGGTTAGGTTGCTTGGTTAGATTAGATAGCTTAGGTTGGTTGGTTAGGTTAGTTACGTTGGTTGGTTAGGTTGGTTGGTTGGTTAGGTTGGTTGGTTAGGTTGGTTGGTTGGTTAGGTTGGTTGGTTAGGTTAGGTTGCTTAGGTTGGTTGCTTAAGTTGGTTACGTTGGTACTAACCAACTTAAGTTGGTTAGTACCATTGTTGTTAGCAGTGTTAGTAGTTGGTTAGTATCACTAACCAACTTAAGTTGGTTACGTTATTACATTGGTTAGGTTGGTTAGGTTGGTTGGTTAGGTTAGGTTGCTTAGGTTGGTTGCTTAGGTTGGTTAAGTTGGTACTAACCAACTTAAGTTGGTTAGTACCATTGTTGTTAGCAGTGTTAGTAGTTGGTTAGTATCACTAACCAACTTAAGTTGGTTACGTTATTACATTGGTTAGGTTGGTTGGTCACGTTGGTTAGGATGGTTGGTTACGTTGGTTAGGTTGGTTGGTTACGTTGGTTGGTTGGTTACGTTGGTTAGGTTGGTTGGTTTGTTAGGTTGGTTTGTTAGGTTGGTTGGTTAGGTTGGTTTGTTAGGTTGGTTGGTTAGGTTGGTTTGTTAGGTTAGGTTGGTTAGGTTAGGTTAGGTTAGGTTAGGTTAGGTTGGTTGGTTAGGTTGGTTGGTTAGGTTGGTTGGTTAGGTTAGGTTGGTTGGTTAGGTTTGTTAGGTTAGGTTGGTTTGTTAGGTTAGGTTGGTTAGGTTGGTTTGTTAGGTTGGTTGGTTAGGTTAGGTTGGTTGGTTAGGTTGGTTTGTTAGGTTAGGTTGGTTAGGTTAGGTTGCTTAGGTTGGTTGCTAGGTTGGTTGCTTAGGTTGGTTGCTTAGGTTGGTTGGTTAGGTTAGGTTGGTTAGGTTAGGTTGCTTAGGTTGGTTGCTTAGGTTGGTTGCTTAGGTTGGTTGCTTAGGTTGGTTGGTTAGGTAGCTTGGTTAGGTTGCTTGGTTAGGTTAGATAGCTTAGGTTGGTTGGTTAGGTTAGATAGCTTAGGTTGGTTGGTTAGGTTAGATAGCTTAGGTTGGTTGGTTGGTTTGTTAGGTTGGTTAGGTTAGGTTAGGTTAGGTTAGGTTAGGTTGGTTGGTTGGTTAGGTTGGTTGGTTGGTTAGGTTAGGTTGCTTAGGTTGGTTGCTTAGGTTGGTTACATTGGTTAGGTTGGTTGGTTACGTTGGTTAGGTTGGTTGGTTACATTGGTTAGGTTGGTTGGTTACGTTGGTTGGTTAGGTTGGTTGGTTAGGTTGGTTGATTAGGTTGGTTGGTTACATTGGTTGATTAGGTTGGTTGGTTACGTTGGTTGATTAGGTTGGTTGGTTAGGTTGCTTGGTTAGGTTAGATAGGCTACCAACAATTACAGCCCTTTTTCTATTTCTATTTCTACAAACCTAGCCTAAACTAACCTAACTTAACCTGCAAACCTAGCCTATTTCCTAGTCAAAACAAACATAACCTAATCTAAGCTAACCTAACCTAACCTAACGTAACTAACTCCTGGATACCTATTTACTGTTAGGTGAATAGATGTATTCGGTGATAGGAAACGCTACCTACAATTACAGCCCTTCTTCTTTTTCTATTTCTACAAACCTAGCCTATTTCCTAGCCTAAACTAACCTAACCTAAGGTAATCTAACTAACTCCTGGATACCTATTTACTGCTACGTGAACAGAGAAGACACGCTACCAACAATTACTGCCCTATTTCTATTTCAACAAAAATAGCCTATTTCTTAGCCTAAACTAATCTAACCTAATTAAACCTAACCTAACCTAATCTAACCTTACCTATATATATACTTCACTACTCACTATCATCATCACTACCACACTACTCACTAACATCATCACTACCTCACTACTCACCATCATCATCACTACCTCTCTACTCACCATCATCATCACTACCTCTCTACTCACCATCATCATTACCTCACTACTCACCATCATCATCACTACCTCACCATCATCATCACTACCTCTCTACTCACCATCATCATCACTACCTCTCTACTCACTAACATCATCACTACCTCTCTACTCACCATCATCATCACTACCACACTACTCACTAACATCATCACTACCTCACTACTCACCATCATCATCACTACCTCTCTACTCACCATCATCATCACTACCTCACTACTCACCATCATCATCACTACCACAATACTCACTAACATCATCACTACCTCACTACTCACCATCATCATCACTACCTCTCTACTCACCATCATCATCATACCTCACTACTCACCATCATCATCACTACCACACTACTCACTAACATCATCACTACCTCACTACTCACCATCATCATCACTACCACAATACTCACTAACATCATCACTACCTCACTACTCACCATCATCATCACTACCACAATACTCACTAACATCATCACTACCTCACTACTCACCATCATCATCACTACCACACTACTCACTAACATCATCACTACCTCACTACTCACCATCATCATCACTACCTCTCTACTCACCATCATCATCACTACCTCTCTAATCACCATCATCATTACCTCACTACTCACCATCATCATCACTACCTCACCATCATCATCACTACCTCTCTACTCACCATCATCATCACTACCTCTCTACTCACTAACATCATCACTACCACACTACTCGCCATCATCATCATTACCTCACTACTCACCATCATCATCACTACCTCTCTACTCACCATCATCATCACTACCTCTCTACTCACTAACATCATCACTACCACACTACTCGCCATCGTCATCATTACCTCACTACTCACCATCATCAACATTACCTCACTACTCACCATCACTACCACACTACTCACCATCATCACTACCTCACTACTCACCATCATCATCACTACTTCTCTACTCACCACCATCATCATTTCCTCACTACTCACTAACATCATCACTTCCTCACTACTCACCATCATCATCATCATCACTACTCACCATTATCACTACCCACCATCATCACTACCACACTACTCATAAACATCATCACTACAACACTACTCACCATCATCACTACCACACTACTCACTATCATCACTACCACACTACTCGGTGAGTAGTGTGGTAGTGATAGTGAGTAGTGATGGTAGTGATGAATGATGGTGAGTAGTGTGGTAGTGATGATGATGGTGAGTAGTGTGGTAGTGATGATGATAGTGAATAGTGTGGTAGTGATGATGATAGTGAGTAGTGAGGTAGTGATGATGATGGTGAAGTGTGGTAGTGATGATGATGGTGAGTAGTGTGGTAGTGATGATGATGGTGAGTAGTGAGGTAGTGATGATGATGGTGAGTAGTGTGGTAGTGATGATGATGGTGAGTAGTGAGGTAGTGATGATGATGGTGAGTAGTGTGGTAGTGATGATGATAGTGAAGTGTGGTAGTGATGATGATGGTGAATAGTGTGGTAGTGATGATGATAGTGAGTAGTGAGGTAGTGATGATGATGGTGAGAAGTGATGATAGTGAGTAGTGTGGTAGTGATGATGGTGAGTAGTGAGGTAGTGATGATGATAGTGAGTAGTGAGGTAGTGATGATGATGGTGAGTAGTGAGGTAGTGATGATGATGGTGAGTAGTGTGGTAGTGATGATGATGGTGAGTAGTGTGGTAGTGATGATGATAGTGATGTAGTGATGATGATGGTGAGTAGTGAGGTAAAGATGATGATGGTGAGTAGTGTGGTAGTGATGATGATAGTGAATAGTGTGGTAGTGATGATGATAGTGAGTAGTGTAGTAGTGATGATGGTGAATAGTGTGGTAGTGATGATGATGGTGAGAAGTGATAGAAGTGATGATAGTGAGTAGTGATGATGATAGTGAATAGTGTGGTAGTGATGATGATGGTGAGTAGTGTGGTAGTTATTATGATAATGAGGTAGTGATGGTGATAGTGAGGTAGTGATGATGATAGTGAATAGTGTGGTAGTGATGATGATGGTGAGTAGTGTGGTAGTGATAATGATAGTGAATAGTGTGGTAGTGATGATGATGGTGAGTAGTGATGATGATAGTGAGTAGTGAGGTAGTGATGATGGTGAGTAGTGAGGTAGTGATATTGATAGTGAGTAGTGAGGTAGTGATGATGATGGTGAGTAGTGTGGTAGTGATGATGATGGTGAGTAGTGTGGTAGTGATGATGATGGTGAGTAGTGATAGAAGTGATGATAGTGAGTAGTGTGGTAGTGATGATGATGGTGAGTAGTGTGGTAGTGATGATGATAGTGAGTAGTGAGGTAGTTATGATGATGGTGAGTAGTGTGGTAGTGATGATGATGGTGAGTAGTGAGGTAGTGATGATGATAGTGAATAGTGTGGTAGTGATGATGATGGTGAGTAGTGTGGTAGTGATGATGATAGTGAGGTAGTGATGCTGATGGTGAGAAGTGATGATAGAGAGTAGTGGTAGTGATGATGGTGAGTAGTGAGGTAGTGATGATAGTGAATAGTATGGTAGTGATGATGGTGAGTAGTGTGGTAGTGATGATGATAGTGAGTAGTGTGGTTAGTGATGTTGATCGTGAGTATTGTAGTAGTGATGATGATAGTGAGTAGTGAGGTAGTGATGATGATGGTGAATAGTGAGGTAGTGATGATGATGGTGAGTAGTGTGATAGTGATGATGATGGTGAGTAGTGAGGTAGTGATGGTGTTGCTAAGTAGTGTGGTTAGTGATGTTGATCGTGAGTATTGTGGTAGTGATGATGATGGTGAGTATTGTGGTAGTGATGATGGTGAGTAGTGAGGTAGTGATGATGATTGAGGTAGTGATGATGATGGTGAGGTAGTGATGATGGTGAGGTAGTGATGATGATGGTGAGGTAGTGATGATGGTTAAGAGTAGTGTGGTAGTGATGATGGTGAGTAGTGTGGTAGTGATGATGATGGTGAGGTAGTGATGATGGTTAAGAGTAGTGTGGTAGTGATGATGGTGAGTAGTGTGGTAGTGATGATGTTTATGATTAGTGTGGTAGTGATGATGGTGAGTAGTGTGGTAGTGATGATGTTTATGAGTAGTGTGGTAGTGATGATGGTGAGTAGTGATGATGGTGAGTAGTGATGATGATAGTGAGTAGTGAGGAAGTGATGATGTTAGTGAGTAGTGAGGTAGTGATGATGGTGAGTAGTGTGGTAGTGATGGTGAGTAGTGAGGTAGTGATGATGGTGAGTAGTGTGGTAGTGATGGTGAGTAGTGAGGTAATGATGATGATGATGATAGTGAGGTAGTGATGATGATGGTTAGTAGTGAGGTAATGATGATGATGGTGAGTAGAAAGGTAGTGATGATGATGGTGAGTAGAGAGGTAGTGATGATGATGGTGAGGTAGTGATGATGATGGTGAGTAGTGAGGTAATGATGATGGTGAGTAGAGAGGTAGTGATGATGATGGTGAGTAGAGAGGTAGTGATGATGATGGTGAGTAGTGAGGAAGTGATGATGTTAGTGAGTAGTGAGGTAGTGATGATGGTGAGTAGTGTGGTAGTGATGGTGAGTAGTGAGGTAATGATGATGATGGTGAGTAGTGTGGTAGTGATGATGGTGAGTAGTGTGGTAGTGATGGTGAGTAGTGAGGTAATGATGATGATGGTGAGTAGTGAGGTAGTGATGATGTTAGTGAGTATTGTGGTAGTGATGATGATGGTGAGTAGTGAGGTAGTGATGATGTTAGTGAGTAGTGTGGTAGTGATGATGATAGTGAGTAGTGAAGTATATATATAGGTAAGGTTAGATTAGGTTAGGTTAGGTTTAATTAGGTTAGATTAGTTTAGGCTAAGAAATAGGCTATTTTTGTTGAAATAGAAATAGGGCAGTAATTGTTGGTAGCGTGTCTTCTCTGTTCACGTAGCAGTAAATAGGTATCCAGGAGTTAGTTAGATTACCTTAGGTTAGGTTAGTTTAGGCTAGGAAATAGGCTAGGTTTGTAGAAATAGAAAAAGAAGAAGGGCTGTAATTGTAGGTAGCGTTTCCTATCACCGAATACATCTATTCACCTAACAGTAAATAGGTATCCAGGAGTTAGTTACGTTAGGTTAGGTTAGGTTAGCTTAGATTAGGATATGTTTGTTTTGACTAGGAAATAGGCTAGGTTTGCAGGTTAAGTTAGGTTAGTTTAGGCTAGGTTTGTAGAAATACCTGCCAGACCCCCCACACCAGCCAGACCCCCCACACCAGCCAGACCTCCCACACCAGCCAGACCTCCCACACCAGCCAGACCTCCCACACCAGCCAGACCCCCCACACCAGCCAGACAGCCACAACAGCAACTTTACCAACAAGTACAGCCACAACAGCAACTGTACCAACAAGTACAGCCACAACAGCAACTGTACCAGCAAACACAGTCACAACAGCATCTTGTACCAGCAAACACAGTCACAACAGCAACTGTACCAACAAACACAGTCACAAACAGCATCTGTACCAGCAAACACAGTCACAACAGCAACTGTACCAGCAAACACAGTCCACAACAGCAACTGTACCAGCAAACACAGCCACAACAGCAACTGTACCAGCAAACACAGCCACAACAGCATCTGTACCAGCAAACACAGTCACAACAGCATCTGTACCAGCAAACACAGTCACAACAGCATCTGTACCAGCAAACACAGTCACAACAGCATCTGTACCAGCAAACACAGTCACAACAGCAAACTGTACCAACAAGTACAGCCACAACAGCAACTGTACCAACAAGTACAGCCACAACAGCAACTGTACCAACAAGTACAGCCACAACAGCAACTGTACCAGCAAACACAGCCACAACAGCAACTGTACCAGCAAACACAGCCACAACAGCAACTGTACCAGCAAACACAGCCACAACAGCAACTGTACCAGCAAACACAAACACAGGTTAGGTTAGGTTAGGTTAGGTTAGGTTAGGTTGGTTGGTTGGTTAGGTTAGGTGGTTGGTTAGGTTGGTTGGTTAGGTTAGGTTGGTTGGTTAGGTTGGTTGGTTAGGTCGGTTGGTTGGTTAGGTCGTTGGTTAGGTTGGTTGGTTAGGTTAGGTTGGTTGGTTGGTTAGGTTGGTTGGTTGGTTAGGTTGGTTGGTTGGTTAGGTTGGTTGGTTAGGTTGGTTGGTTGGTTAGGTCGGTTGGTTGGTTAGGTCGGTTGGTTGGTTAGGTAGGTTAGGTTGGTTGGTTAGGTTAGGTTGGTTAGGTTAGGTTGGTTGGTTAGGTTAGGTTGGTTAGGTTAGGTTGGTTGGTTAGGTTGGTTGGTTAGGTTAGGTTGGTTGGTTAGGTTGGTTGGTTGGTTAGGTTGGTTGGTTGGTTGGTTAGGTTGGGTTAGGTCGGTTGGTTAGGTTGGTTGGTTAGGTTGGTTAGGTTGGTTGGTTGGTTAGGTCGGTTGGTTAGGTTAGGTTGGTTGGTTAGGTTGGTTGTTAGGTTGGTTGGTTGGTTAGGTTAGGTTGGTTGGTTAGGTTGGTTGGTTGGTTAGGTTAGGTTGGTTAGGTTAGGTTGGTTGGTTAGGTTGGTTGGTTAGGTTGGTTGGTTGGTTGGTTAGGTTGCTCAGGTTAGGTTGCTCAGGTTAGGTTGCTCAGGTTGGTTGCTCAGGTTAGGTTGCTCAGGTTCGGTGCTCAGGTTCGGTTGCTCAGGTTAGGTTGCTCAGGTTAGGTTGCTCAGGTTCGGTTGCTCAGGTTAGGTTGGTTGGTTAGGTTAGGTTGGTTGGTTGGTTGCTCAGGTTAGGTTGCTCAGGTTCGGTTGCTCAGGTTAGATTGCTCAGGTTAGGTTGCTCAGGTTCGGTTGCTCAGGTTCGGTTGCTCAGGTTAGGTTGCTCAGGTTAGGTTGCTCAGGTTCGGTTGCTCAGGTTAGGTTGCTCAGGTTAGATTGCTCAGGTTCGGTTGCTCAGGTTAGGTTGCTCAGGTTAGGTTGCTCAGGTTAGATTGCTCAGGTTAGGTTGCTCAGGTTCGGTTGCTCAGGTTAGATTGCTCAGGTTAGGTTGCTCAGGTTCGGTTGCTCAGGTTCGGTTGCTCAGGTTCGGTTGCTCAGGTTAGGTTGCTCAGGTTAGGTTGCTCAGGTTCGGTTGCTCAGGTTAGGTTGCTCAGGTTCGGTTGCTCAGGTTAGGTTGGTTGGTTAGGTTGTTGGTTGGTTAGGTTGCTCAGGTTAGGTTGCTCAGGTTCGGTTGCTCAGGTTAGATTGCTCAGGTTAGGTTGCTCAGGTTCGGTTGCTCAGGTTCGGTTGCTCAGGTTAGGTTGCTCAGGTTAGGTTGCTCAGGTTCGGTTGCTCAGGTTAGGTTGCTCAGGTTAGATTGCTCAGGTTCGGTTGCTCAGGTTAGGTTGCTCAGGTTAGGTTGCTCAGGTTAGATTGCTCAGGTTAGGTTGCTCAGGTTCGGTTGCTCAGGTTAGATTGCTCAGGTTAGGTTGCTCAGGTTCGGTTGCTCAGGTTCGGTTGCTCAGGTTCGGTTGCTCAGGTTAGATTGCTCATGTTAGGTTGCTCAGGTTCGGTTGCTCAGGTTAGGTTGGTTGTTAGGTTAGGTTGGTTGGTTAGGTTGCTCAGGTTAGGTTGCTCAGGTTCGGTTGCTCAGGTTAGATTGCTCAGGTTAGGTTGCTCAGGTTCGGTTGCTCAGGTTCGGTTGCTCAGGTTAGGTTGCTCAGGTTAGGTTGCTCAGGTTCGGTTGCTCAGGTTAGGTTGCTCAGGTTAGATTGGTCAGGTTCGGTTGCTCAGGTTAGGTTGCTCAGGTTAGGTTGCTCAGGTTCGGTTGCTCAGGTTCGGTTGCTCAGGTTAGATTGCTCAGGTTAGGTTGCTCAGGTTCGGTTGCTCAGGTTCGGTTGCTCGGGTTCGGTTGCTCAGGTTAGATTGCTCAGGTTAGGTTGCTCAGGTTAGATTACTCAGGTTCGGTTGCTCAGGTTAGGTTGCTCAGGTTAGGTTGCTCAGGTTCGGTTGCTCAGGTTCGGTTGCTCAGGTTAGGTTGCTCAGGTTAGGTTGCTCAGGTTAGGTTGCTCAGGTTAGGTTGCTCAGGTTAGGTTGCTCAACCTTAGGTTAGGTTAGGTTACATTGCTTAGGTTGGTTGGTTACGTTGGTTGGTTGGTTAGGTTCCTTGGTTAGGTTCCTTGGTTAGGTTGGTTGGTTAGGTTGGTTGGTTGGTTGGATAGCTTAGGTTGGTTGGTTACGTTGGTTAGTTTGTTGGTTGGTTAGGTTCCCTGGTTAGGTTGGTTGGTTAGGTTACATAGCTTAGGTTGGTTGGTTAGGTTAGATAGCTTAGGTTGGTTGGTTAGGTTAGATAGCTTAGGTTGGTTGGTTAGGTTAGATAGCTTAGGTTGGTTAGGTTGGTTGGTCAGTTAGGTTGGTTAGGTTGGTTGCTTAGGTTGGTTATGTTGGTTAGGTTGTTGTTTAGGTTAGTTAGGTTGGTAATCAATCAATCTTCGGCTATCCAGAGAATCTATCGAAACTGATGCTCCTACAGGAGGGGACACACAGAGAAATCTGTGCCCTGTACTTGCAACCGTTCGGTTGGTTGGTTAGGTTAGATAGCTTACGTTGGTTAAGTTGGTTAGTTAGGTTGGTTGGTTAGTTAGATAGCTTAGGTTGGTTGATTAGGTTGGTTGGTTGGTTAGGTTCCTTGGTTAGGTTGGTTGGTTAGGTTGCTTGGTTAGGTTAGATAGCTTAGGTTGGTTGGTTAGGATAGGTTGGTTAGTTAGGTTAGATAGCTTAGGTTGGTTAGTTAGGTTGGTTGGTTGGTTAGGTTGGTTGATTAGGTTGGTTTGGTTGGTTGGTTAGGTTGGTTGGTTAGGTTTGGTTGGTTAGGTTTGGTTGGTTAGGTTAGGTTGCTTAGGTTGGTTGCTTAGGTTAGGTTGGTTAGGTTGGTTAGGTTTGTTAGGTTAGGTTAGTTACTGTTACGAACCCGGATCCAGCGTTTGAGCCTGGAGCAGTGACAAACACGCCATCTGTGGGTCAGCTCCCGAAACCCCCGCCAAACGAACGACGACACCTAGTGAGGACAGCGTGTACTGGCCTCGAGGACCAGTTTCCAGTCTGGTTCAGCACTCAACACCACCGCTCCTGACCTCTGGTGAGGTGGTGCTCCGACGACAGCGCCATCTATGGACTGGATACGTCAGGTGTTTGTGTCTGAGGCTGTAAGTGTGGTGTTTTAGTGTCCCTGTTATTGATGACGTGTCTGCTTACAGAGCCGACCTGGGACCACTGTGTTGACGATTGAGTCAGTCTACCCGAGGCAGCCAGTCTCCATACAGTGAAGTTTGCTGCAGCTGTCGTGACGTCGTCCCCCCCGGAAGAACACTGTGGTGTGTTAAGCCTGCCAGTGGAGTGGCAGTGGAAGGATGTACCCGGGACCGACGGTTGGAGACGATAATCCACTGGGGTATTGAGGACAGGAGGGTGATTGGTGGTATCACACGAGACTCCTGTCTAGGGCGTACCCCTTTTATCGTTCGTGGAGTGGCCGTACCAGTCTTGGTGGCTCAGTACCTGCCAGCAGACCTGCTGGACGTGTGGTTGACGGCCTCCACGACGGTGCCCCCAGTGGACCTGTGTTGTGGCTGACCTGTGGCCAGGGTAGACTCGGCGTTCTCAGAGGACACGTCTTGAGGCCACGAAGAAAGCACCGCGGACTCAGCACCTAGCTTCGAGGATCCATAGTCTCCAGCAGAAGACTACAGTGTTGATCCCCTTTGTAAAGTGTTAATACCCCTCCCCCTTGTGTACGTTTTACTTTTATATATTTAAATGGTGAAGGTTATATTATATTATATTAAGTTCTTACCTTTCTTTCCCTACTCCCTTTAAGTTACTTGCGTACGGATCGCATCCCTTGATAGCCTCTACTGGCTTGGGGCCGGATATATATCTTCCTCTAACTACATCAGAGTAAGAACCCCGTTGCGTCCCGAGAGGGCCGTAACATTGGTTGATTAGGTTGGTTGGTTAGGTTACTTGGTTGGTTAGGTTAGGTTGGTTCGTTAGGTAAGGTTAGGTTACTTGGTTGGTTAGGTTGGTTGGTTGGTTAGGTAAGGTTAGGTTGGTTGGTTAGGTTGGTTAGGTTAGTTGGTTAGGTTAGGTTAGGTTGGTTACATTGGTTGATTAGGTTGGTTGATTAAGTTGGTTGGTTAGGTTAGGTTGGTTGGTTGGTTAGGTTTGGTTGGTTAGGTTAGGTTGGTTGATTAGGTTGGTTGGTTGGGTTGGTTGGTTGGGTTGGTTGGGTTGGTTGGTTGTGTTGGTTGGTTAGGTTGGTTGATTAGGTTGGTTGATTAGGTTGGTTGATTAGGTTGGTTGATTAGGTTGGTTGATTAAGTTGGTTGGTTAGGTAAGGTTGGTTGGGTTGGTTGGTTAGGTTACTTGGTTGGTTAGGTTGGTTGGTTAGGTTAGGTTAGGTTGGTTGGTTAGGTTAGGTTGGTTAGGTTGGTTGGTTGGTTAGGTTGGTTACATTGGTTGATTATGTTGGTTGGTTAGGTTGGTTGGTTAGGTTATCTTAGTTAGGTTGGTTGGTTGGTTAAGTTGGTTGATTAGGTTGGTTGATTAGGGGTGGTTGATTAGATTGGTTGGTTGGTTAGGTTGGTTGGATAGGTTAGATAGCTTAGGTAGATTGGTTAGGTTGGTTGGATTGGTTGGTTGGATTGGTTGGTTAGGTTAGGTTGGTTAGGTTGGTTGATTAGGGGTGGTTGATTAGATTGGTTGGTTGGTTAGGTTGGTTAGGTTGGTTGGGTTGGTTGGATTGGTTGGATTGGTTGGTTAGGTTAGGTTGGTTAGGTTGGTTGATTAGGGGTGGTTGATTAGGTGGGTTGGTTAGGATAGGTTGGTTAGGTTAGGTTGGTTAGGTTGGTTGATTAGGGGTGGTTGATTAGATTGGTTGGTTGGTTAAGTTAGATAGCTTAGGTTGGTTGGTTAGGTTGGTTGGTTGGGTTGGTTGGTTATCCTGGATGGTTGGTTAGATTAGGTTGCCTAGGTTGGTTGGTTGATTAGATTGGTTAGTTAGGTGGTTGGTTAGGTTAGGTTGGTTAGGTTGGTTGGTTAAGTTAGATAGCTTAGGTTCGTTGGTTAGGTTGGTAGGTTTAGTTGGTTGGTTAAGTTAGATAGCTTTGGTTGGTTGGTTAGGTTGGTTGGTTTGGTTAGGTTGGTTGTTTGGGTTGGTTGGTTGTGTGGTTGGATAGATTAGGCTAGCGTCGTCTCCCCCGGTGTTCGTGAGACAAGTAGCCGTCTACACCTCTGGCTAGCGTCGTCTCCCCCGATGTTCGTGAGACAAGTAGCCGTCTACACCTCTGGCTAGCGTCGTCTCCCCCGGTGTTCGTGAGACAAGTAGCCGTCTACACCTCTGGCTAGCGTCGTCTCCCCCGATGTTCGTGAGACAAGTAGCCGTCTACACCTCTGGCTAGCGTCGTCTCCCCCGATGTTCGTGAGACAAGTAGCCGTCTACACCTCTGGCTAGTGTCGTCTCCCCGGTGTTCGTGAGACAAGTAGCCGTCTACACCTCTGGCTAGCGTCGTCTCCCCCGGTGTTCGTGAGACAAGTAGCCGTCTACACCTCTGGCTAGCGTCGTCTCCCCCGGTGTTCGTGAGACAAGTAGCCGTCTACACCTCTGGCTAGCGTCGTCTCCCCCGGTGTTCGTGAGACAAGTAGCCGTCTACACCTCTGGCTAGCGTCGTCTCCCCCGGTGTTCGTGAGACAAGTAGCCGTCTACACCTCTGGCTAGCGTCGTCTCCCCCGATGTTCGTGAGACAAGTAGCCGTCTACACCTCTGGCTAGCGTCGTCTCCCCCGGTGTTCGTGAGACAAGTAGCCGTCTACACCTCTGGCTAGCGTCGTCTCCCCCGATGTTCGTGAGACAAGTAGCCGTCTACACCTCTGGCTAGCGTCGTCTTCCCCGGTGTTCGTGAGACAAGTAGCCGTCTACACCTCTGGCTAGCGTCGTCTCCCCCGGTGTTCGTGAGACAAGTAGCCGTCTACACCTCTGGCTAGCGTCGTCTCCCCCGATGTTCGTGAGACAAGTAGCCGTCTACACCTCTGGCTAGCGTCGTCTCCCCCGGTGTTCGTGAGACAAGTAGCCGTCTACACCTCTGGCTAGCATCGTCTCCCCCGGTGTTCGTGAGACAAGTAGCCGTCTACACCTCTGGCTAGCGTCGTCTCCCCCGGTGTTCGTGAGACAAGTAGCCGTCTACACCTCTGGCTAGCGTCGTCTCCCCCGGTGTTCGTGAGACAAGTAGCCGTCTACACCTCTGGCTAGCGTCGTCTCCCCCGATGTTCGTGAGACAAGTAGCCGTCTACACCTCTGGCTAGCGTCGTCTCCCCCGATGTTCGTGAGCCAAGTAGCCGTCTACACCTCTGGCTAGCGTCGTCTCCCCCGATGTTCGCGAGACAAGTAGCCGTCTACACCTCTGGCTAGCGTCGTCCTTCCCCGGTGTTCGTGAGACAAGTAGCCGTCTACACCTCTCGGCTAGCGTCGTCTCCACCGGGTTCGTGAGACAAGTAGCCGTCTACACCTCTGGCTAGCGTCGTCTCCCCCGGTGTTCGTGAGACAAGTAGCCGTCTACACCTCTGGCTAGCGTCGTCTCCCCCGATGTTCGTGAGACAAGTAGCCGTCTACACCTCTGCTAGCGTCGTCTTCCCCGGTGTTCGTGAGACAAGTAGCCGTCCTACACCTCTGGCTAGCGTCGTCTCCCCGGTGTTCGTGAGACAAGTAGCCGTCTACACCTCTGGCTAGCGTCGTCTCCCCCGGTGTTCGTGAGACAAGTAGCCGTCTACACCTCTGGCTAGCGTCGTCTCCCCCGATGTTCGTGAGACAAGTAAGCCGTCTACACCTCTGGCTAGCGTCGTCTTCCACGTGTTCGTGAGACAAGTAGCCGTCTACACCGGATTCACGAAATATTTATATTTTCGACACGCTATTCTTAATTTTTATAGATAATATTTAGCGGTGTGCAGTTATTATTCCTTTCTTTAGGATCATGTTGTCTTTCTTGAATAGTGGATATATCTTAGTGTTCTTATGAGAATGTGGATTTTCTCATGTTTGGATTCAGACGCCTATAGTGTCGAAAACGGCTCGGATTGCAGTTGTTGTTGTTGTTGTTAGAGGAGGAAGCCTCGTGGATCTGTTCTATATATACAGCTTAGGTCGACTGCTAGCAGCCGTGGAGTGAGGACGTTTACCGACCCTCCGTGGCTGTTGGAGTTGTTTACTGTTTTGGTCGCCAGGTGTTGTGGGCGTCTCTGCCCTACCAGTTTTGTTGCCTGCCTGGCTGCGTTGACGTGGCAGTGCTGACATGGGGGCCATCTTCCTCCTGTTCAGCGTGTGAACTCCGTGGGCCTGGAGTTCACTTGTAAGGCTGGTTATCCGACCATCGAGATGGTGATGTGTGACATGCTTCGTGTCCCGGTGGAAGCTGTTTACGGTGTGGAGCTAGTTACGGGCGTGGGGGAGGACGAGTACCGGGACTTCCTCCGTCGGTACGGGGGGCGTACGTTGCCGTTGCCAGACGATGCCGGCTCTGTGGCGATTTCGGACCGCAGTGGTGCCCTGACTTATGTCAGTGTCCATGGTGCGCCCCTGGAGTTCCCTGATGACCTCCTCCGGCGTTACTTCGGGGGTTTTGGTACTGTTGTCAGCGTGCGGGTGAACACGCTCTCCTCGGGGCGGTATGCTGGGAGGCGTACAAACATTCGCACGTTGGGGATGCGCCTGCGGTCGGATATACCTTCTTCTGTCCGGCTTATGGGGTACTACGTCCGGGTGTATTATGGCCGGCAGCCTCGTACCTGTTTCCGGTGTGGCCTGTTGGGGCATCAGGCTGCCGGGTGCTCTGAGGCCCCTGCTGCTCCTGGCAACTTGTTCCGCGACGAGGATTTCCCGCCGCTCCCTCTGGAGGCAGTCTCCGGTGATGTTGATGAGGTGGTGCGCGTCCCGTCTGCTGCTGCAGCTTCCCGGCGGCGCCTGCCGTTCCTCCGGTTGTTGCCGTCCCTCCTCCGGTTGTTGCCGTCCCTCCTCCGGTTGTTGCCGTCCCTCCTCCGGTTGTTGCCGTCCCTCCTCCGGTTGTTGCCGTCCCTCCTCCGGTTGTTGCCGTCCCTCCTCCGGTTCTTGAGGTACCGTCGGTTGGTCTGCCTGATCCTGTCGCTGTCCCAGCTGCTCCCGTGGCCCTCCCTGGAGCTCCCTGTGTGACGTCACTGTCTTCTCCCTCGTCTTCTGATGCTGCGCCTGGCCCTGTGTCCGTGACTCGGGTCCCGGATGTGCTGGGTGCTGGGGTGGCTGCGGAGCCTCCTGCTGTGTGTGGCCCGGTTCCCCCTGTGGTAGAGGCTGCTGCCGTCCTGGCATCGGTTCCTTCGGCTCGTAGTACCCGTGTTTCTGGGTCACTTACCGGCTGTGACGATATCCGGCCGGTGCTCAAACGTTCCCGGCGTTCGTCTTCTTCCTGGGCCGACGTTGGTGACTTCAGTGACTGTGGGGCTTCAGATGTTGACAGTGTGGATACGGATGCGTCGATGTCTCCGCGGTTCGTGGTGGCGGAGGTCCATGTGCCTGCCGGTGCTGGTGCCTGTGTCTCGGACGTGCCTTCGGTTCCTTCTCCGCCGGGGGACTCTCCACAGTGGGGGGTGGTGGCTCCCGCTGCCAGGGATGGTGTGAACTCTGGTGCTGGGCGTGGCCTGGTGGTGACGTTACGGAAGGATGCGTGCCGTCCGGGTTCCCTGCTGTCGTCTGGTGGTGTGCCCGGGGCCACGGGTACCCCTGTGGTGCGGGTGCGCGTTGGGGCCCTGGGGGACGTGTTGCTGGCGTCTGTGATGCCACCGTGTCACTGGTCGAAGATTGCCGAGTTACTGCTGTCTGACGGACCGGAGTGTTTCGTGGGGGGCAAGTTCCCTTCCTGTGGGGGCGAGTGGCGACTTCTCGCCTCATGAGTACTACCATCTGGGTCCCCAGTTTGCAGGTGTTTGTTGCCCCGGTTCCAGATGTTATGGCGTCACCGGTGGATGGACGAGACCCTTGGCAATGGGTGCTCTGGGAGGCGTTCAATGTAAGATTCCCGCGGGCCAAGTTCCCGGGCAAGTTTGTGCTCTGATTTCTTGTGTTTGCTCTATGACGTGCTGTGTGCCCTTCTGGCTGTTTGTTTGCCCTGTTCTATTATGTGCTTCTGCCTCTCCCTTTGTGCGTAGCTTTGCCGTGTGGCATATTAGTTTCTAGTGCTTGGCGTCACTCGTTTCGCGTTTTGGCGTGGCGTTTCGCCTCTTCTGGCTTTTCTGCGATTCACCCTTCACGGGTACGCCGGGGCACATCCGATCCCACGATCGTCGTCGCCCCTAACTCAACAACAACAACATATATACAGCTTAAACCACGTGGTCTCTCTTCCTTCCAGTCATCTGTAGATATAAACCTACAATTCCTGTATAACAGGCTATGTGTTTTGTTTACATATATGTGTGTGTGTGCGTAACTACCTAAATGTACTTACATGACGAGAGCTTCGCTCGTGGTGTCCCGTCTGGATTTATATTACAATAAATGTATAACTTGAGAATAATTTATGTTTAGGACAAAGGTTCATTTCCCTGTTTGTCAGTAGGCTATCACTGAAACCGTAATATGCTTTCGGACCATCGCAAATACTTATATAACTACCGAGGTGGTCTGAGAGGGCGGTTCGTCTATGCTTCCCAGTGTGTACGTGTGGGCGTACATATGTGCGGACGTACGTACGTGCGGGTATACGTATGTGCGGGCGTACATATGTGCTGGAATGCGTCTATTACGCCCGAGTGTTTATTGATGAACACTCATGGGTTTGGCGGTGCTATGAGTCCATGGGCGGCATGAGTATGTGGGCGGCATGAGTATGTGGGCGGCATGAGTATGTGGGCGGTATGAGTATGTGGGCGGCATGAGTGTGTTGGCCAAATATGAGTGTGTGTGTGTATGTGTACCTCACGAGTGTCATGAGGCATAGGAGCGTGGGTGACAGGCTCGCAGACTGCACATGTGCCTGTGCAGCATACTCATATGGGAAGCATAGACGTGAGGGCAGCATACATGAGGGCTTCATACACACGTCACACACACACCTGCTAGCGGCATACAAGTGTGTGTGAGGCACTCAGATGTAGGGGGGGGGGAGGTGAGTGCCACTGGCCTCAGATGGCAGATGAGGAGTTATGAGGAAAGGGCAGATGTGTGGGGGGGGTCCTGGAGTGAAGAGGCAGGTGGATGAGGATGAAAGTGTAGGTGGATGAGGGGGAAGGGGAGGGGGTGAGGGGAAACTACTGTGGACCCTCTCACCTGCTGACATTTCACACCAACCTCCACCCACTCACTCACCCTTCTCACAGTCCATTCACTCTCACTCACCCTCTCTTACAGTCCAATCACTCTCACTCACCCTCTCTCACAGTCACTCACTCTCACCCTCACAGTTCACTCACTCTCACCCTCACAGTTCACTCACTCTCACTCACCCCCCAAAACCACATATTTCTAAACACCCAGTCTCATATGTACCAATATCACATGCCACACCCGTCATCTCACACATCATCGTCATTTCCCCCCCCCCTAGTATCTGTGGTCCTCCACACCTACATGGTCTCCCACACCTGCACAACACCCACACCTGTGTCTCCTCCCACACCTGGGTGACCCACACTAACCTGAGACAAAGCCTTTAACAGCCGAGTGGTGAGACAGTCGGTTGACACAGGGGACACAGGGGACACAGGTGAAAACTGAGTGCCCAAATGAGCCACAGAGATATTTGAAAGAACTTGTTTAGTGTCAGAGTGGTTGACAAATGGAATGCATTAGGAGGTGATGTGGTGGAGGCTGACTCCATACACAGTTTCAAGTGTAGATATGATAGAGCCCAATAGGCTCAGGAATCTGTATACCTGTTGATTGACGGTTGAGAGGCGGGACCAAAGAGCCAGAGCTCAACCCCCGCAAACACAACTAGGTGAGTACAACGAGGTGAGTACACACACACCACACACACACACACACACACACACAACACACACACACACACACACACACACACACACACACACATGTCAGTTAGCCTAAATTCTCCAATATTCATCCATAACACTGCCTCACGGGACTGCAACCTTATCAAACAAAGCTGTCTGGTATTTCTAACTGTCAACACAAATTAACAACTTAACATATCAATCATTGCAACTGTTGATAAATAGACACTAACTAACCTTGCTATGAGATATAAATACAAGTGCCAAATTTGATTCAGAAGGCAACTCCAGCGTGGCCTAGTCGGATAGAACAAGTTCCTAATCCGGATAGATCTGCGTTCGAGCCTGTCGGAACGGTTGCAAGTACAGGGCACAGATTTCTCTGTGTGTCCCCTCCTGTAGGAGCATCAGTTTCGATAGATTCTCTGGATAGCCGAAGATTGATTGACCGACTCCTTGGAATGTGGGGAAGGGTTGAAGTCCGGGGGGCCACGGACGGATACCTGGATCCACTGACCTCGGGCAGGTCTTTCAATCCACCTGGATTTCAGGTGGGGAGAAGGGAGGCAATTTGGGTCGACACAAATAGCTTCCTGGACCCAAAACCCCTTGGATACACGGACACGGACACTCACACGGTCACTCATGGACTCTGACACGAACCGAAGGTTCGTGTCAGATAATAAGAAGGGAGTTGACAATAAGATATATATGATATGATAATAAGATATGATAATAAGAAGGGAGATAAGGTTGTATAATAATAATATAATATATAATAATAATAATAATAATATAATATAATATAATAATATAATAATAATAATATAATAATATATATTAATAATAATAATAATATAATAATAATAATAATATAATAACATAATTAGGTTGGTTAGGTTGGTTGGTTAGGTTGGTTGTTAGGTCGGTTGGTT
>NC_091169.1:1140114-1209966 GCF_040958095.1 Procambarus clarkii
TTGTTTTGCAGTTTTTCCACGTTTTTGTGAATTTTCAGTTTATTGTTATTATTTCATTAAATATACGAGAACAATTATGCAAACACATAATTGATTAGAAAATAACCTTAAATACTTCATTTTCAATCACCAATTTGTATCTCGTTAAAATACTGAGTAAGATATTGAGAAGGGGAGAAGTTCTGTTTTTATTGCATATATCGACGTTTCAGCTGGATTAGAACGGTTTTACGTGTACGTCTTCCATCGGTAATATAAACCGAAAATCAGGAACATTTTAGTTAATTTTAATGAAAACACATTGATTTTTATCATTTGTATTGGAAGCAACATCTTTATACGTCTTTTCTAGGGTCTAAAAAATACGAAACATCGCTTTTATGATTCAAAGGTAAAATCCTCAAATTATGTATAATAATGAGCTTTTTCACGTTTTTTCATGTAGTTTGATATTACGTAAATATATTCATTTTTACCAATATTTCGATACTATTTCATGTAGTATCACGATATTTGATTTGGCCTTCAAATCTCAGATTTTCGCATAATATTGCATTTTAAGCAAGTTTTCTTGCATTTTTTTTCGTACTAAAAATCATCGAATTCAGCAATATTTTGACGTTTATCATCCTCTTTTCCTTTATGTGATATAAACAAAATATCATTTAATTAGGCAATATTTTGCTGTTTTTCCACGTTTTTGTGAATTTTCAGTTTATTGCTAATAATTTATTAAATATACGATAAAAATAATGCAAACACATAATTGATTAGAAATTAAATTTAAACACTTCATTTTCAATCAACTCTTTGTTTCTCGTTAAAATACTGAGTAAGATATTGGAAAGGGGAGAAGTTCTGTTTTTATTGCATATATCGACGTTTCAGGCGGATTAGAGCAGTTTTACGTGTACATTTTCCATCGGTAATATAAACGGAAAATCAGAAATATTTTAGTTAATTCTAATGAAAATACATTGATTTTTTTATTTGTATTTGAAACAACATTGTCAAAAGTTTTTTCTTGGATCCTAATAATACGAAACCTCGCTCTATGATTTGAAGTTAAAATCCTCAAATATGGTAATATAGTGACTTTTTCACGTTATTCATGTAGTGTGATTTTACGTATATATATTAGTTTTACCAATATTTCGATACTACTTCATGTTTTCTCACGATATGTGATTTGGCCTTCATATCTCAGAATTTCGCAAATTTTGCATTTTTAAGCAAGTTTTCTTGCAATTTGTTTTGTACTAAAAATCATCGAATTTAGCAATATTTTGACCTTTATCATCCCCTTTTCCTTTATGTGATTTAAACAAAATATCATCGAATTAGGCAATATTTTGCCGTTTTTCCACGTTTTTTTGAATTTTCAGTTTATTGTTAATAATTCATTAAATATACGATAAAAATGATGCAAACACATAATTGATTAGAAAATAACCTTAAATACTTAATTTTCAATCACCAATTTGTTTCTCGTTAAAATACTGAGTAAGATTTTTAAGAGGGGAGAAGTTCTGTTTTTATTGCATATATCGACGCTTCAGCCGGATTAGAACGGTTTTACGTGTACATCTTCCATCGGTAATATAAACCGAAAATCAGGAACATTTTAGTTAATTTTAATGAAAACACATTGATTTTTATCATTTGTATTGGAAGCAACATCTTTATACGTCTTTTCTAGGGTCTAAAAAATACGAAACGTCGCTTGATGATTCGAAGTTAAAATCGTCAAATTTGGTATAATAATGACTTTTTTCACGTTTTTCATGTAGTTTGATATTACGTAAATATATTCATTTTTACCACTATTTCGATACTATTTCATGTAGTATGACGATATTTGATTTGGCCTTCAAATCTCAGATTTTCGCATAATATTGCATTTTAAGCAAGTTTTCTTGCATTTTTTTTCGTACTAAAAATCATCGAATTCAGCAATATTTTGACGTTTATCATCCTCTTTTCCTTTATGTGATATAAACAAATATCATCGAATTAGGCAATATTTTGCCGTTTTTCCACGTTTTTTGAATTTTCAGTTTATTGTTATTAATTCATTATATATACGATAAAAATGATGCAAGCACATAATTGATTAGAAAATAACCTTAAATACTTCATTTTCAAACACCAGATTGTATCTCGTTAAAATACTAAGTAAGATATTGAAAAAGGGAGAAGTTCTGTTTTTATTGCATATATCGACGTTCAGCCGGATTAGAACACTTTTATGTGTACATCTTCCATCGGTAATATAAACCGAAAATCAGGACATTTTAGTTAATTTTAATGAAAACACATTGATTTTTATCATTTGTATTGGAAGCAACATCTTTATACGTCCTTTTCTAGGGTCTAAAAAATATGAAACGTCGCTTTATGATTCGAAGTTAAAATCGTCAAATTTGTATAATAATGACTTTTTTCACGTTTTTCATGTAGTTTGATATTACGTAAATATATTCATTTTTACCAATATTTCGATACTATTTCATATAGTATCACGATATGTGATTTGGCCTTCAAATCTCAGATTTTCGCATAATATTGCATTTTAAGCAAGTTTTCTTGCATTTTGTTTCGTACTAAAAATCATCGAATTCAGCAATATTTTGACGTTTATCATCCCCGTTTCCTTTATGTGATATAAACAAAATATCATCGAATTAGTCAATATTTTGCTGTTTTGCCACGTTTTTGTGAATTTTCAGTTTATTGCTATTAATTCATTAAATATACGATAAAAATGATGCAAACACATAATTGATTAGAAATTAACCTTAAACACTTCTCTTTCAATCAACTATTTGTTTCTCGTTAAAATACTGAGTAAGATATTGGAAAGGGGAGAAGTTCTGTTTTTATTGCATATATCGACGTTTCAGGCGGATTACAGCGGTTTTACGTGTACATTTTCCATCGGTAATATAAACGGAAAATCAGAAATATTTTAGTTAATTCTAATGAAAACACATTGATTTTTTTTCATTTGTATTTGAAACAACATTGTCATGTTTTTTCTTGGATCTGAATAATACGAAACCTCGCTCTATGATTTGAAGTTAAAATCCTCAAATATGGTAATATAGTGACTTTTTTCACGTTATTCATGTAGTGTGATTTTACGTATATATATTAGTTTTTACCAATATTTCGATACTACTTCATGTTTTCTCACGATATGTGATTTGGCCTTCATATCTCAGAATTTCGCAAATTTTGCATTTTAAGCAAGTTTTCTTGCATTTTGTTTTGTACCAAAAATCATCGAATTTAGCAATATTTTAACCTTTATCATCCCCTTTTCCTTTATGTGATTTAAACAAAATATCATCGAATTAGGCAATTTTTTGCCGTTTTTCCACGTTTTTTGAATTTTCAGTTTATTGTTATTAATTCATTAAATATACGATAAAAATGATGCAAGCACATAATTGATTAGAAAATAACCTTAAATACTTCATTTTCAAACACCAGATTGTATCTCGTTAAAATACTAAGTAAGATATTGACAAGGGGAGAAGTTCTGTTTTTATTGCATATATCGACGTTCAGCCGGATTAGAACACTTTTATGTGTACATCTTCCATCGGTAATATAAACCGAAAATCAGGACATTTTAGTTAATCTTAATGAAAACACATTGATTTTTATCATTTGTATTGGAAGCAACATCTTTATACGTCTTTTCTAGGGTCTAAAAAATACGAAACGTCGCTTTATGATTCGAAGTTAAAATCGTCAAATTTAGTATAATAATGACTTTTTTCACGTTTTTCATGTAGTTTGATATTACGTAAATATATTCATTTTTACCAATATTTCGATACTATTTCATGTAGTATCACGATATGTGATTTGGCCTTCAAATCTCAGATTTTCGCATAATATTGCATTTTATGCAAGTTTTCTTGCATTTTGTTTCGTACTAAAAATCATCGAATTCACCAATATTTTGACGTTTATCATCCCCTTTTCCTTTATGTGATATAAACAAAATATTATCGAATTACGCAATATTTTGCTGTTTTTCCACGTTTTTGTGAATTTTCAGTTTATTGCTATTAATTCATTAAATATACGATAAAAATGATGCGAACACATAATTGATTAGAAATTAACCTTAAACACTTCATTTTCAATCAACTATTTGTTTCTCGTTTAAAATACTGAGTAAGATATTGGAAAGGGGAGAAGTTCTGTTTTTATTGCATATATCGACGTTTCAGCCGGATTAGAGCGGTGTCACGTGTACATCTTCCATCGGTAATATAAACGAAAAACCAGGAACATTTTAGTTAATTCTAATGAAAACACATTGATTTTTATCATTTGTATTTGAAACAACATTGTCATATGTCTGTTCTTGGATCTAAATAATACGAAACCTCGCTCTATGATTTGAAGTTAAAATCCTCAAATATGGTAATATAGTGGCTTTTTTCACGTTATTCATGTAGTGTGATTTTACGTATATATATTCGTTTTTACCAATATTTCGATACTACTTCATGTTTTCTCACGATATGTGATTTGGCCTTCAAATCTCAGAATTTCGCAAATTTTGCAAGTTTTCTTGCATTTTGTTTTGTACTAAAAATCATCGAATTTAGCAATATTTTGACCTTTATCATCCCCTTTTCCTTCGTGTGATTTATCAAAATATCATCGAATTGGGCAATGTTTTGCAGTTTTTCCACGTTTTTGTGAATTTTCAGTTTATTGTTATTATTTCATTAAATATACGAGAACAATTATGCAAACACATAATTGATTAGAAAATAACCTTAAATACTTCATTTTCAATCACCAATTTGTATCTCGTTAAAATACTGAGTAAGATATTGAGAAGGGGAGAAGTTCTGTTTTTATTGCATATATCGACGTTTCAGCTGGATTAGAACGGTTTTACGTGTACGTCTTCCATCGGTAATATAAACCGAAAATCAGGAACATTTTAGTTAATTTTAATGAAAACACATTGATTTTTATCATTTGTATTGGAAGCAACATCTTTATACGTCTTTTCTAGGGTCTAAAAAATACGAAACGTTGATTTATGATTCAAAGTTAAAATCCTCAAATTTGGTATAATAATGACTTTTTTCACGTTTTTCATGTTTTTTGATATTACGTAAAATATATTCATTTTTACCAATATTTCGATACTATTTCATGTCGTATCACGATATTTGATTTGGCCTTCAAATCTCAGATTTTCGCATAATATTGCATTTTAAGCAAGTTTTCTTGCATTTTTTTTCGTACTAAAAATCATCGAATTCAGCAATATTTTGACGTTTATCATCCTCTTTTCCTTTATGTGATATAAACAAAATATCATTTAATTAGGCAATATTTTGCTGTTTTTCCACGTTTTTGTGAATTTTCAGTTTATTGCTAATAATTTATTAAATATACGATAAAAATAATGCAAACACATAATTGATTAGAAATTAAATTTAAACACTTCATTTTCAATCAACTATTTGTTTCTCGTTAAAATACTGAGTAAGATATTGGAAAGGGGAGAAGTTCTGTTTTTATTGCATATATCGACGTTTCAGGCGGATTAGAGCAGTTTTAAGTGTACATTTTCCATCGGTAATATAAACGGAAAATCAGAAATAATTTAGTTAATTCTAATGAAAATACATTGATTTTTTTATTTGTATTTGAAACAACATTGTCATATGTTTTTTCTTGGATCCTAATAATACGAAACCTCGCTCTATGATTTGAAGTTAAAATCCTCAAATATGGTAATATAGTGACTTTTTCACGTTATTCATGTAGTGTGATTTTACGTATATATATTAGTTTTTACCAATATTTCGATACTACTTCATGTTTTCTCACGATATGTGATTTGGCCTTCATATCTCAGAATTTCGCAAATTTTTCATTTTTAAGCACGTTTTCTTGCATTTAGTTTAGTACTAAAAATCATCGAATTTAGCAATATTTTGGCCTTTATCATCCCCTTTCCTTTATGTGATTTAAACAAAATATCATCGAATTAGGCAATATTTTGCCGTTTTTCCACGTTTTTGTGAATTTTCAGTTAATTGTTATTATTTCATTAAATATACGAGAAAAATTATGTAAACACATAATTGATCAGAAAATAACCTTAAATACTTCATTTCCAATCATCTATTTGTTTCTCGTTAAAATACTGAGTAAGAGTTTGAAAAGGGGAGAAGTTCTGTTTTAATTGCATATATCGACGTTTCAGCTGGATTAGAACAGTTTTGCGTGTACATCTTCCATCGGTAATATAAACCGAAAATCAGGAACATTTTAGTTAATTTTAATGAAAACACATTGGCTTTTATCATTTGTATTGGAAGCAACATCTTTATACGTCTTTTCTAGGGTCAAAAAAATTCGAATCGTCGCTCTATAATTCGAATGTAAAATCCTCAAATTGGTATAATAATGACTTTTTTTACGTTTTTCATGTAGTTTGATATTATGTAAATATATTCATTTTTACCAATATTTCGATACTATTTCATGTAGTATCACGCTAAGTGATTTGGCCTTCATATCTCAAATTTTCGCTTAATATTGCATTTTAAGCAAGTTTTCTTGCATTTTGTTTCGTACTAATAATCATCGAATTCAGCAACATTTTGACGTTTATCATCCCCTTTTCCTTTATGTGATATAAACAAAATATCATCGAATTAGGCAATATTTTGTTGTTTTTCCACGTTTTTTGTGAATTTTCAGTTTATTGCTATTAATTCATTAAATATACGATAAAAATGATGCAAACACATAATTGATTAGAAATTAACCTTAAACACTTCATTTTCAATCAACTATTTGTATCACGTTAAAATACTGAGTAAGATATTGAAAAGGGGAGAAGTTCTGTTTTTATTGCATATATCGACGCTTCAGCCGGATTAGAACGGTTTTACGTGTACATCTTCCATCGGTAATATAAACCGAAAATCAGGAACATTTTAGTTAATTCTAATGAAAACACATTGATTTTTATCATTTGTATTGGAAGCAACATCTTTATACGTCTTTTCTAGGGTCTAAAAAATACGAAACGTCGCTTTATGATTCGAAGTTAAAATCGTCAAATTTGGTATAATAATGACTTTTTTCACGTTTTTCATGTAATTTGATATTACGTAAATATATTCATTTTTACCAATATTTCGATAAGGTAAGGTTACTTTATTTAGGTTTCCCACCTAAGTTGGAAAACACACTATACGTCACTTTACAAGTTCACTCACCAAAGTCTCTGATACTAAGTTTATAGAGTGGCTACGGCAGTCAGTTCTCCCCCCACTCGGCCAGAAGGTATAGTCTGGCTACGGGAACTTTTCGACAAGCGATCTCTCTCTCTCTCTGTCCTGCTCAAATAGACAATTTTGAGAAAGCAACAGGTGCTGTCATTAACAAAGACAAAACGTGTATGATGAGGCATGGCAGATGGTATAATAAAGTTACCTGAACAGGTTCATGGTTCAAAATAGTGAAGTCTATTTAAGATCTTGGGATTTGCTGGTGTAAAACATATGGAACAACATTGGTTACGAATTGTTAAGTATTATGTGGAAATGTAATAGTAGCTACGAGTATTTTGTCAAATATGAAAATAATCCTGTTTCAGAAGGCTGTAATAATCAATTCCAAACTTTGTCTAAAGTGTGGTATTTGCCTCAGTTTTCCAACTGACAAGAAAAGTGCTATGGAGATTGACAATATTTTTAGGTATGTTGGTATGGTTGATACCAACCAATTAAACGGACTACTCTATGTAGAGGTAAGAAAAACGGTGGAATAGGAATACTGAATGTGTACCATAAGTCATTGACAATCTTATGTGTTACCTTTAGAAAGGAGATAATGCGGAGGAATAGAGTAAATGCGCTAGGACCTTACTTTTGTAAATTACGTGTTAGCTACTTGATACATATGCCAGAGTATACTGACCTTGATACATATGCCAGAGTATACTGACCTTGATACATATGCCAGAGTATACTGACCTTGATACATATGCCAGAGTATACTGACCTTGATACATATGCCAGAATATACTGACCTTGCCTTTACTTCACCTCACTGTTATTCATGTGCAATTGATGTTCTCAAGCGGATTTGTAATATTGAAGGTTTTTTAATGATGAAGAGTAAACACGTGTGTGATGTTCTGCTCCCAATTATAGTTGCTAGAGTAGAGGAGGCATATCCACTCTCTAACTGGCGAGCAATATGGGCAAACCTTCTTGTTAAATTTATTGTCCCAAGACAACGTGAGCTATTGTATGGCTATATTCATGAGACCCTCCCTACTAATGACAGGTTGTTGATGTTGGGCATTAAGGACAACAATAGGTGTGACCAATGTACTGAAATTGAGAATAATATGCAAGTATTTTATTTCTTGTAAGCAGAATGTTGTTCTTGTAAACTGTATTACACTCTTAAAAAACTTTATGTGGTCCAAGCATTAGAGTGGAGTTAGAGAGATTTGTTAAAGTTTCAAAAATAATAAAATGCAAGAAAAAAAAATCAATAATTATGCTACTTATTTATGACATTTTATATGTAAATAGGCAGGTTCTTAGGAGGGTTACTCAGCAGACAGAATATTGAAGTTCTTGCCAGGAAGGATCAAGTATAACATTTGGGGTTTACGACATAGCCTCAGGCTCTCTGCCAACCACACCTTAAACAGTCGCTTGTTTGATGGGCACAACCCTGTCAGCCGTCCGCAATTATCACCTTAGCAGAAAGCAAGGTCACTTAACACCACCTGACCCCCTACTCAACCTGTGACCATTAAATCTTTAAAGTTTGTCTTAAAATCTTTTAAATCTTAGTTGCTCATGGCCAATAGTTGGCGACACCAATATCATTTGTGATTGACTCGTTGTATGTGAAATATTGTAAATAAAACACGTTTATGGTGTTAAACAATATATTTATTTTAAATATATTAAAATATTTACATCAATACAAAAAATCTATCAATCTCAGTACGTCATGTTTTCCCAGTCCTTCCCCCATGTCTTCCCACCGACAATCCACATCTTCTCCCATTCAGCCATTATCTTGCTTAATGCTGCCTCGTAATCATCCCATGAGCCCATCCAAAAACCATTTTCCAGTTTGCGGCGCTTGGGGGTTGGGACTGGCGTCTCAATGTGGCTCGTTTCCCTCTTGTAGGTGTAATACTGGTCCAAGGTCAGCATCTTGTCGTCAGTCGGAGGAGAAGGCTCGCTAGGGGCTCAATCTGCCTGACTAGGAGAGTGACCCAATAAGCTTAGTAAATATACTAGATGATCTAGAATTTAGTTAGGGGAAAATACTGTCCCATGAACACCACCCTCAGACCAACCTTCATAGGGAGAGGTTAGTGGCCGTGTTCACTCAGATATTGTTATGGGGGAGAAAGAGGGGAGAGAGGTAGGAGGGAGAAAGAAGGGAGAGGGAGAAAGAGGGGGAGAGAGGGAAAAAAAGGGAGAAAGAGGGGGGAGAGGAGGCAGAAAGAGGGAAGAAAGAGGGTAGAGAGGGGAAAGAAAGACAACACCTTCTATATACATTAATGAAAACAATATTTTTTTTCATGGGAAGGGCGAGGGGCAGATTAGGGAGAGGGGGGTGAGGGGGGGAAGGGAGATGAGGAAAATGGAGGAGATGAAAGTTAAGAGAGAGAGGGAGGGAGGTAGATAATAAACAGGGAGAGAGGAGGGTTAGGAAGGGGTTGGAGGGGGAGGGAAGACGAGGGAGGGAAAGGATGTGAAGAGAAGGGAAATGAAGAGTGTTGAGGATGGTCGAGTGTAGTGTTGATGGTCGAGTGTAGTGTTGATGGTCGAATGTAGTGTTGAGGATGGTCGAGTGTTGCGTTGAGAATGGTTGAGTGTAGTGTTGATGGTCGAGTGTAGTGTTGATGGTCAAGTGTAGTGTTGAGGATGGTCGAGTGTAGTGTTGATGGTCGAGTGTAGTGTTGAGGATGGTCGAGTGTTGCGTTGAGGATGGTTGAGTGTAGCGTTGATGGTCGAGTGTAGTGTTGATGGTCGAGTGTAGTGTTGAGGATGGTCGAGTGTAGTGTTGAGGATGGTCGAGTGTTGCGTTGAGGATGGTTGAGTGTAGTGTTGATGGTCGAGTATAGTGTTGAGGATGGTCGAGTGTAGTGTTGAGGATGGTCGAGTGTAGTGTTGAGGATGGTTGTGTGTAGTGTTGAGGATGGTCGAGTGTAGTGTTGAGGATGGTTGAGTGTAGTGTTGATGATGGTTGAGTGTAGTGTTGATGATGGTCGAGTGTAGTGTTGAGGATGGTCGAGTGTAGTGTTGATGGTCGAGTGTAGTGTTGAGGATGGTCGAGTGTTGCGTTGAGGATGGTTGAGTGTAGTGTTGATGGTCGAGTGCAGTGCTGAGGATGGTCGAGTCTTGCGTTGAGGATGGTTGAGTGTAGTGTTGATGGTCGAGTGTAGTGTTGATGGTCGAGTGTAGTGTTGAGGATGGTCGAGTGTAGTGTTGAGAATGGTCGAGTGTAGTGTAGAGGATTGTCGAGTGTAGTGTTGAGGATGGTCGAGTGTTGCATTGAGGATGGTTGAGTGTAGTGTTGATGGTCGAGTGTAGTGTTGATGGTCGAGTGTAGTGTTGAGGATGGTCGAGTGTAGTGTTGAGGATGGTCGAGTGTAGTGTTGAGGATGGTCGAGTGTTGCGTTGAGGATGGTTGAGTGTAGTGTTGAGGATGGTTGTGTGTAGTGTTGAGGATGGTCGAGTGTAGTGTTGAGGATGGTTGAGTGTAGTGTTGATGATGGTTGAGTGTAGTGTTGATGATGGTTGAGTGTAGTGTTGATGATGGTCGAGTGTAGTGTTGATGGTCGAGTGTAGTGTTGAGGATGGTCGAGTGTTGCGTTGAGGATGGTTGAGTGTAGTGTTGATGGTCGAGTGTAGTGTTGAGGATGGTCGAGTGTAGTGTTGAGGAAGGTCGAGTGTAGTGTTGAGGATGGTTGAGTGTAGTGTTGATGATGGTTGAGTGTAGTGTTGATGATGGTCGAGTGTAGTGTTGATGGTCGAGTGTAGTGTTGAGGATGGTCGAGTGTAGTGTTGAGGATGGTCGAGTGTAGTGTTGAGGATGGTCGAGTATTGCGTTGAGGATGGTTGAGTGTAGTGTTGAGGATGGTTGTGTGTAGTGTTGATGGTCGAGTGTAGTGTTGAGGATGGTCGAGTGTAGTGTTGAGGAAGGTCGAGTGTAGTGTTGAGGATGGACGAGTGTGGTGTTGAGGATGGTCGAGTGTAGTATTGATGATGGACGAGTGTAGTGTTGAGGATGGTCGAGTGTAGTATGCAGGATGGTCTTATCCCAGATAGTGTGGAGGGTTGCAGGTTATGTGGTTAAGATAGTTACAGTGCTGAAGATAGTGAGTAGTGAAGATGTCACCCGAACCATCCTGGTTAACCCTTTGAGTGTGTGTGTGTGTGTGTGTGTGTGTATGTGTGTGTGTGTGTGTGTGTGTGTGTGTGTGTGTGTGTGTGTGTGTGTGTGTGTGTGTGTGTGTGTGTGTGTGTGTGTGTGTGTGTGTGTGTTGTGTGTGTACTCACATATTTGTACTCACGTATTTGTGCTTGCAGGATCGAGCATTGACTCTTGGATCCCGCCTTTCCGGCTATCGGTTGTTTACAGCTATGACTCCTGTCCCATTTCCCAATCATACCTAGTTTTAAAAGTATGAATAGTATTTGCTTCCACAACCTGTTCCCCAAGTGCATTCCATTTTTCCACTACTCTCACGCTAAAATAAAACTTCCTAACATCCCTGTGACTCATCTGAGTTTCTAGTTTCCAGCCATGTCCCCTCGTTCTGTTATTATTACGTGTGAACATTTCATCTATTTCCACTTTGTCAATTCCTCTGAGTATTTTATATGTCCCTATCATATCTCCTCTCTCCCTTCTTTTCTCTAGTGTCGTAAGGTTCAGTTCCTTCAGACGCACTTCATATCCCATCCCTCGTAACTCTGGGACAAGCCTCGTCGCAAATCTCTGAACCTTCTCCAGTTTCTTTGTGTTTCTTCACGTGGGGCTCCATGATGGCGCGCATACTCTAAGACGGGTCTCACGTAGGCAGTGTAAAGCGCCCTAAATGCCTCCTCATTTAGGTTTCTGAATGAAGTTCTAATTTTCGCCAGTACGCTGCTGTCGTTATCCTATTTATATGTGTAGTGTAGTGTAGTGGTGTTGTTGTTGTTGTGGTGTAGTGTAGTCCTATTTATATGTGTAGCGTATACATCTTCCATCGGTAATATAAACTGAAAATAAGGAACATTTTAGTTAATTTTAATGAAAACACATTGATTTTTATCATTTGTATTGGAAGCAACATCTTTATACGTCTTTTCTAGGGTCAACAAAATACGAAACGTCGCTCTATGATTCGAAGTTAAAATCCTCAAATTTGGGAAAATAATGACTTTTTTCATGTAGTTTGATATTACGTAAATATATTCATTTTTACCAATATTTCAATACTATTTCATGTAGTATCACGATATGTGATTTGCCTTCAAATCACAGAATTTCGCAAATTTTGCATTTTTATGCAAGTTTTCTTGCATTTTGTTTTGTACTAAAAATAATCGAATTTAGCAATATTTTGACCTTTATCATCCCCTTTTCCTTTATGTGATTTAAACAAAATATCATCGAATTAGGCAATACTTATCCGTTTTTCCACGTTTTTGAGAATTTCAGTTTATTGTTATTATTTCATTAAATATACGATAAAATGATGCAAACACATAATTGATCAGAAAATATCCTCAAATACTTAATTTTCAATCATCTATTTGTTTCTCGTTAAAATACTGAGTAAGATATTGAAAAGGGAAGAAGTTCTGGTCGTTTCAGCCGGATTAGACCGGTTTTACGTGTACATCTTCGATCAGTAATATAAACCGAAAATCAGGAACATTTTCGTTAATTTTAATGAAAACACATTGATTTTTTATCATTTGCATTAGAAGCAACATCTTTATGCGTCTTTTCTTGGGTCTCAAAAATACGAAACGTCGCTCTTTGATTCGAAGTTAAAATCCTCATATTTGGTATAATAATGACTTTTTCACGTTTTTCATGTAGTGTGATATTACGTAAATATATTCATTTTTTACCAATATTTCGATACTATTTCATGTAGTTATCACGATATGTGATTTGGCTGTCATATCTCAGATTTTCACATAATATTGCCTTTTAAGCAAGTTTTCTTGCATTTTGTTCTGTACTAAAAATCATCGAATTCAGCAATATTTTGACGTTTATCATCCTCTTTTCCTTTATGTGATATAAACAAAATATCATCGAATAGGCAATATTTAGCTGTTTTTTCCACGTTTTGTGAATTTTCAGTTTATTGTTATTAATGCATTAAATATACGATTAAAAATGATGCAAACACATAATTGATTAGAAATTAACCTTAAACACTTGATTTTCAATCAACTATTTGTTTCTCGTTAAAATACTGAGTAAGATATTGAAAAGGGGAGAAGTTCTGTTTTATTGCATATATCGACGTTTCAGCCGGATTAGAGCGGTTTTACGTGTACATCTTCCATAGGAAATATAAACGGAAAATCAGGAACATTTTAGTTAATTCTAATGAAAACACATTGATTTTATCATTTGTATTTGAAACAACATTGTCTTTTTTTTCTTGGATCTAAATAATACGAAACGTCGCTCTATGATTCGAAGTTAAAATCCTCAAATTTGGTATATAATGACTTTTTTCACGTTTTTCATGTAGTTTGATATTACGTAAATATATTCATTTTTACCAATATTTCTCGATACTATTTCATGTTGTATCACGATATGTGATTTGGCCTTCAAATCTCAGAATTTCGCAAATTTTGCATTTTTAAGCAAGTTTTCTTGCATTTTGCTTTGTACTAAAAATCATCGAATTCAGCAATATTTTGACCTTTATCATCCCCTTTTCCTTTATGTGATTTAAACAAAATATCATCGAATTAGGCCATTTTTCCACGTTTAGTGAATTTTCAAATTATTGTTATTATTTCATTAAATATACGATAAAAATTATGCAAACACATAATTGATCAGAAAATAACGTTAAATACTTCATTTTCAATCATCTATTTGTTTCTCGCTTAAATACTGAGTAAGATATTGAAAGGGGAAAAGTTCCGTTTTTATTGCATATATCGACGTTTCAGCCGGAATAGAAACGGTTTTACGTGTACACCTTCCATCGGTAATATAAACGAAAATCAGGAACATTTAGTTAATTTTAATGAAAACATATTGATTTTTACCATTGTATTAGAAGCAACATACGTCTTTTCTAGGGTCTAAAAAATACGAAACGTCGCTCTTTGATTCGAGGTTAAAATCCTCAAATATGGTATAATAATGACTTTTTCACGTTTTTCATGAAGTTTGATATTTCGTAAATATATTAATTTTTACCAATATTTCGATACTATTTCATGTAGTATCACAGTAGTGACTTGGTCTTCAAATCTCAGATTTTCGCATAATATTGCATTTTAAGCAAGTTTTCTTGCATTTGTTCCGTACTAAAAATCATCGAATTCAGCAATATTTTGACGTTTATCACCCCTTTTCCTTTATGTGATATTAAAAAAATATCATCGAATTTGGCAATATTTTGCTGTTTTTCCACGTTTTTGTGAATTTCAGTTTATTGTTATTAATTCATTAAATATACGATAAAAATGATGCAAACACGTAATTGATTAGAAATTAACCTTAAACACTTCATTTTCAATCAACTTTTGTTTTCTCGTTAAAATACTGAGTAAGATATTGGAAAGGGGAGAAGTTCTGTTTTTATTGCATATATCGACGTTTCAGCCGGATAAGAGCGGTTTTACGTGTACATCTTCCATAGGAAATATAAACGGAAAATCAGGAACATTTTAGTTAATTCTAATGAAAAACACATTGATTTTTATCATTTGTATTTGAAACAACATTGTCATTTTTTTTTCTTGGATCTAAATAATACGAAACCTCGCTCAATGATTTGAAGTAAAAATCCTCATATATGGTAATATAGTGACTTTTTTCACGTTATTCATGTAGTGTGATTTTACGTATATCTATTCGTTTTTACCAATATATCGATAATACTTCATGTTTTCTCACGATATGTGATTTGGCCTTCAAATCTCAGAATTTCGCAAATTTTTAATTTTAAGCACGTTTTCTTGCATTTGGTTTAGTACTAAAATCATCGAATTTAGCAATATTTTGACCTTTATCATCCCCTTTCCTTTATGTGATTTAAACAAAATATCATCGAATTAGGCAAAATTTTGCCGTTTTTCCACGTTTTTGTGAATTTTCAGTTATTGTTATTATTTCATTAATATACGAGAAAAATTATGTAAACACATAATTGATCAGAAAATAACCTTAAATACTTCATTTTCAATCATCTATTTGTTTCTCGTTAAAACACTGAGTAAGAGTTTGAAAAGGGGAGAAGTTCTGTTTTAATTGCATATATCGACGTTTCAGCTGGATTAGAACAGTTTTACATGTACATCTTCCATCGGTAATATAAACCGAAAATCAGGAACATTTTAGTAAATTTAATGAAAACACATTGATTTTTATCCTTTGTATTGGAAGCAACATCTTTATACGTCTTATCTAGGGTCTAAAAATACGAAACGTCGCTTTATGATTCGAAGTTAAAATCCTCAAATTTGGTATAATAATGACTTTTTCACGTTTTTCATGTAGTTTTGATATTACACAAATATATTAAATTTTACCAATATTGCGATACTATTTCATGTAGTATTACGATATGTGATTTGCCCTTCATATCTCAGATTATCGCATAATATTGCATTTTAAGCAAGTTTTCTTGCATTTTGTTTTGTACTAAAAATTATCGAATTCAGCAATATTTTGACGTTAATCATCCCCTTTTCCTTTATGTGATATAAACAAAATATCATCGAATTAGGCAATATTTTGCTGTTTTTCCACGTTTTTGTGAATTTTCAGTTTATTGTTATTGTCATGATGCTGAACAACCGGTTCATTCCGAACACAGCGAATACACAACACATAACACCTTGCCTCAGCAACCGTTACTACCACCTATACTCCTACATACACCAGACCCTTGAGGCGTACCACTCGGTTTGTACTGGAACACATTGAATGAACATATGGAAGGTATTTAAAGACCGTCGGGTTTTGTCTTTTAATTACAAGAATAGACTCTGACAAATAAATACATATTATCATACTCTATTAGGTCAATACACTTCCAATACCCATAGACCACTTGACCTCCGCGATCACCACCCATACTCGTAACTTCCGCCTAAGTCCCTAATACGGAATGATTACTACAACGCTCCACACCCGGTTAGTCTTTCATTCAATACTCACATACTGCAGACTTAACTTCGTCACTAAGATCACATCAGGTTCTCGCATAGCTGTCTGCTACACTTCGCTGCTGCCGCCAAACGGGGATCCAAAGGACTTACTTGTGTGAACCGACCTGTGAGATTTATATTTATTTAATTTATATGAATTTATATTTACGTTAATTTATATACTTCGATAGCAATTTGTATAATAATGAGTGGACTGTATTTCTGCAATAATCTCAATCTCACAAATCGATCCTCTACACATTAGGGGGGTTTATATTAATTTAATTTATATATATGCAGCCAATCAAACTACAGTATTAACTACATACATTGAAAAGGTTCCTTATCTTATAGTACAGCAGGTCTTAGTCCACCAGGTATAACTAGGGTGTAGACACCACATTTTCCCTCTTTGAAGTAGCTTCCATCACCCTGGTAACTGATGCACAAAGCATGCTTCTTCGTCTTGACCTGTCAAAGGGCGCTAGCTGTAAAGCCAGAATTCTATATATGACAAGCTATATCAAAGAAAACACTATACATGGAACCATGAAGACCTGGCTTAATTACCTTTAGTATGAGGCGATCTCGTGATCTAACTGGGTCACCCCCTACCCAATGACATTAATGGCCACTAATGATAGATAAACGGGTTTCGGAAAGACACTTAACTTGAATTTGTTGACAGCGTGTGATAATAGTACACCTTTGGTTTCCATAACACTTCGTCCAAGTAAAATTAACAGGAGCCGAATTCGCTCCCATGAGCCTCTGTGGTCTCAGTAAAACAATGGCTGCCCCTCCCTCACCCTGACGCCTGGCTTACATTGTCCAAATGACAGAAAGTGATAGAAGGGTCACATTTACTATACTTTAATATTGATAATTAAGTTAATTTATATGAAATGTTTTATGATGGTAAAGTCCAAAGACTAATGTATTTAAGAATAATTCCCAGCAGAATAGCTGGTGAATTTATAATAGTATGTGGTGATGATATCCCGTTTTCTATAGACGGTAATTCCACTACAAGTTACGTTTTCTATGGGTAACTTGTTTATACAATACAGCTATTATCTGTCTCGATGATATGTTAAATGCTGTCGGATTTTCCGACAAAATTCCCCAGGGGCTGCTCACGGGTCGAAGTCCTATTTAGAACAGACGAACACCAATTCTCCTCCTTCGAATTATTAGATTAATTTGATGTTAGTAGTTAGTAATCACACATTTGTGCAGTCTGTTCGTACAGGACGGATGTCCCGTATTAGAGTTACAGGGGTTAGAAGTCTAATGCGATTTCATTTCCCTGTCAACTCTTGAAAGGCTAATATTCAAGCCTAATTACACATTATTTAACCCAGAAGACTGAATGTGATCAAGTACTACAGTCAAGTATGATTCAGGGACTGCAGTGAGATCAGTGACATTAGATATAACTTGAAGTTTGTTCAGGTAACTGGTCACTGATATATAAACACTGAGGCCCATGGAATACATCTTGATTAAATAATAAATGTATCAAATCAGTCATCAGATTTACTGGGGTTTAATTTAGTTAATTGATTCAGAAGATTGAATAGCTCATCATTGAAGTAAAGTATGGTTCTGAGACTGCAGTGGGTTCAGTGACATTGGTCGCGGTGACTTGTAGCTGTTTAGGCTACTGTTCACTGATTTGCCACTGAGGCCTCATGAACTCATCTTCAGCTTCAAATGATGATACTAATATCAACCTCTGTTGGTATAGTCAGCTGTAATCTCCTTAGTATAATGCTACTGGAGAAATATAATCAGCTGACAAATTTAGATTTCTACTGGTATTGTTTATGTGCAGGCATAGGTCTCCTCAGGCTTGATACTGGGCCTGAGAGTAATTTACCTCCTGCAGAGTTTAACATGGTTATGCCCTGATATTTAGTAGGGCTACCGATGAATCGATGGCAATAGTCTGTCCCAACAAGGAGACCGAAGTCGGTGAGGTGATCAGACTTAATATTATCTGCCAATTTTATTCCTCTATTTCTTAGGAATTTGGCTGTTGCTCTCAGACCTTGAACTGGTCTACTGGTATTTTGTCCACCACAATGGCTTGTACTCGACAGACGTACCTGCCTAAACGTACTGATGGTTGTACCACCTGGTAGACTTGAGGTCCTGCATCTGTTACAAACCCTGAGATATTGAATGACATCTGGGCTACAGGCCTTAATTGTAATTCATCTGCCAGCTTTTTAGTGATATATGTTCTCTGGGATCCTTGGTCAAACAACCCACGGGAATGGACCTTGGCCCTCTTATTCAGGATGGTAATTTGGGCAGTAGGCAAAGTCGTATTACCTTTAGACTTTGCCGATTGGACACTCTTTGTTGGTTGCACCTTGCAGTACTGTACTGTGGTGGCAATGCTATCTTCCACCTTAGGTCTTGAATACGTTAATTTCTTATATTTGCACAGTGCTGCATGGTGCCTACCTCTTCTACACCTGTTGCAGGTGTTGAATTGGGTATCACAATAGTCTATGTTGTGTGACTTGAGACACCTTGCACATCTCCCTAATTCCTGGAGTCGCTCAATACGAGTGTCTCTGGTTGGATAATTAGCACAACGGTATGTTGAATGTTTCTTTTTGCAGAACATACATGTCCCCCAGCCTACTGCACGTTTGGAAGTTACCGGTTTGGGTGAACTAGTAACAGTAGGCTTGGAGGATGCTGCTGCATTGTCAGATTTTCTGCAACTTGATGTTTGAGTAATTGGTTGATGTTTATTTGGGGTAGTTGTTTTACCCTTTAATTGACTCTTATTTTCCATTTCTGAAGGCTTGCAAGAGGCTTTAACTTCCTCATTTGCTCGTCGTTTGTTTATGATGGAATGTAAACCTTCAGTGATGTCCTGTACTGTCAGGATGGTGTTATGTTGATGTGCATATAATTCATCTAGTATATCGCTGGACAATTTTCGTTGAAGGACAACTTTGGTCATCCATTCACTAGTAGTTATATCAACCTTAAGACTGAATGTTCTTAGTAGTGACTCAAACTCCATGCTGAAGGATTGTAATGAGTCAGCAGTCTGATCAGGTTGAGGTAAATCCAGCAATTGTAGTACTAGATGTATGACAGTTTTCTCATTGCCAGTATTATTCCTAGGAGGCTGGACTGGGAAATTAGTGCTGTCGCTATTTTCATTTACATTTTCTACTACTGGTTCAACTTCACCTCTAGCTTGGAGGCATGTTAACTTAGTAGCCTCAGGTATTGGGTTTTCAGAATCCACAGAGACTGTGGATAAATTGTCTGAGAACTGCTTAATTTCTGGTGGTATAATATTGGGTGAAGCTTTACTGGGTGAAGCTTTATCCTTGTTGATTAAAGGATCTAATTTGGCTTGACATTTATTCTCAAAAAGATCCAGATCATCCATAACATTATCTACTTTATTTGATGTACTTGCTATTTGTTCTGATTCAATTATCCTGTGTAAATGTTCCAACCTGCCTTGAGTTTCTTCTTCATATTGTGCTAGGTCAGACAGGAATGGTTCCACATCTTCAACTACTACGTCATCGTGGACCTGATTTTGGTAAGATTTCCTATTTGCTTTCAATATATGCAATTGGGTTTGAATCTGTAACAGTGGTATTTTCAACCGACGATAATTAATTACAGGTTCATATTGGTCGAGATCTCTTGTCAGGTGACGTTTGCTTGCTACTAAAGCACGCTTTGCTTTCTGTGGATTAGTCATGGTGACTTGTTAATTGGGCACCACTGGCTCATAAATTGTGAGCAAGTACTGATGGTAGCCTAGGATAAAATTCTGCACTCACTAGGCGATAATCCTACCTCTACTAGAGGTTAGCACTTAAAATTAATACACATTATATATATACAATCATACACACTAATGATTTGAGTGATAAACCAGTGTCACTGGAAGTACCTTTAGGTTAGCTCTTCTATATCACCCTAGGATGGAAGAGACACTAATTAATCACTCAAAGGTGTAATGATCATAAGTAAATTATTATATATACACAACTCAACTCGAGTTGATAAAAATTACACCCAAAATAGGGTCTGGACCATTCATTAATGGTGTTAGGTTGTTGAATATAGTACAACTGACTATGGTAATAATGGGACTAGGATGAGCAATAATAGTTCAACTAGTCAATGATAATATCCTACCCTGTTGTGGGTTGGCAATTAGTAAATATTATACTGTGATCACTAGTGCAATATATATTAAATAATTCTCTATTTTGGAGAAATAATATACACAATTATTGATAATAGCCTCTTAATTAGCCTCTATAAAACTTTTAATATTATCTAGAAGTATTAAATATTATTAGTGACCTCGCGAAATAAACTCCACAAAATTCGTAGATAATCTCTCGCGAAATTTAACACCACGAAATCCGTGAACAATATCGCGAAGACACAGTCACTAATTTGGCTGGCTTCAATATTAGCGCTGTCACTTCACGAAATAACATGCCACCAAATATCTGTGGGTGTGCATGAAACCGCTGACTAAGGCTGAACTGAATTGTGGGGGCATGTGAGCTCGCACGAGGCAACGCCGCCGTCTTTGACTGGCTGGCCTTTGTTTAAATCACACTGCACTAGTATATTTAATGAATCCACTGGTTAACTGGTTCATCCGGTACTAAGATGACCAAATGTGGGTTCAAAGGATCAAATAATCTGTCATCCGGTTCGAAGGACCAAATAATGTGGGAACCGACCTGTGAGATTTATATTTATTTAATTTATATGAATTTATATTTACGTTAATTTATATACTTCGATAGCAATTTGTATAATAATGAGTGGACTGTATTTCTGCAATAATCTCAATCTCACAAATCGATCCTCTACACATTAGGGGGGTTTATATTAATTTAATTTATATATATGCAGCCAATCAAACTACAGTATTAACTACATACATTGAAAAGGTTCCTTATCTTATAGTACAGCAGGTCTTAGTCCACCAGGTATAACTAGGGTGTAGACACCACATTTTCGCTCTTTGAGGTAGCTTCCATCACCCTGGTAACTGATGCACAAAGCATGCTTCCTCGTCTTGACCTGTCAAAAGGGCGCTAGCTGTAAAGCCAGAATTCTATATATGACAAGCTATATCAGAGAAAACACTATACATGGAACCATGAAGACCTGGCTTAATTACCTTTAGTATGAGGTGATCTCGTGATCTAACTGGGTCACCCTCCCCAATGACATTAATGGCCACTAATGATAGATAAACGGGTTTCGGAAAGACACTTAACTTGAATTTGTTGACAGCGTGTGATAATGGTACACCTTTGGTTTCCATAACACTTCGTCCAAGTAAAATTAACAGGAGCCGAATTCGCTGCCGTGAGCCTCTGTGGTCTCAGTAAAACAATGGCTGCCCCTCCCTCACCCTGACGCCTGGCTTACATTGTCCAAATGACAGAAAGTGATAGAAGGGTCACATTTACTCTACTTTAATATTGATAATTAAGTTAATTTATATGAAATGTTTTATGATGGTAAAGTCCAAAGACTAATGTATTTAAGAATAATTCCCAGCAGAATAGCTGGTGAATTTATAATAGTATGTGATGATGATATCCCGTTTTCTATAGACGGTAATTCCACTACAAGTTACGTTTTCTATGGGTAACTTGTTTATACAATACAGCTATTATCTGTCTGTATGATATGTTAAATGCTGTCGGATTTTCCGACATTGCTAGTTCAACTCCCACAATCAGACTGATTCTAGCCAACCATGGCCTCAAACATTTCACCACTCCTCTCAAGGAAGGTATAATCCGATTAACCTTATCCCTAGAGCGGTAACCATGATCCTAGAAGCCTGACGAAGAATAATTCCTCTTTCCAGGAATTATTAATTTGGCTAAACAGCTTCGATCTTAATCCATTGACCTTTCTTAGATATGTGATCCATAGTCTGTCTACTTACATGCACTTCCAATCATCATTCGTTAAGTGTTGTAGTAATGATCCTCTAGCTAATAATTCCTACTAACTTGTGGATTACAACACCACTCCCCTCCTTAAACACGCATATGTCCCCATATGCGTCATTGCAATGGTTCCATTAGTGCAAGGACCTGGAGGATGCACCCACCATATGTGTACAACTAAAAAATCATCCAAAAAGTTCATCATACACACGATGAAATAAATTAAAATTTTACCCGACATGGCTCACAACACTTCTCCAACATATACATTATATTCACATCATAGCACAGGTATAATAGTCTGTAATAATTTTTCCCATCTCCAACAATGCACATATACCTAAACTGCTGACATATAATTACATACAAACATAAACATAAAATTACATTGACCAGAATGCTGGCACTTAAACAGAAATGACACTAGTCATAAATATATACACAACACATATATATCTAAGGTTCTTCATCCTTAGTAACAAGTTAATTATAATTTAACATCTTGCCCTGTACTGTTGACATAAGGGCTTACAATGATCACACAATGTTTCACTGGCCTCCTCCACAATTGGCAGCATCACTTCTCTTGTCTTCGTGTCCCATGGTTGCTAGGTCATAGATCCTCCATGACCCAGACAAAACCCAGGCTGTCCAGCCTGGTGAATGTTGTCAATGTCCCATCGTTGCTCTGAGCTAACGTGATCCTGGCCTCCAGAGCAACGGAGATTCCTATCCCAGGGACATGTTCCCTCGGGTCTATGCTGCCATCTTGTTCCAGGGCACCAACCCCAGAACGCTGTAGATACCTCACAGCTCTCTGGTCATCCTTCCTTGCTGTGCTCACCACAGCTGTAGCACATTACTCTAGGCCCATCTGCCCAGAGTGTGTCCACCTGCATTCACACCTTCCCCGACCGCTGTACCTGCAAAATATTCCCTCGGAGCCCCCTGGCTCGATCCCATTATTACATAACCCCCTCGGCTCCTTACTCTCTCCCCGTATATAGCCTGAGCGCAGCTGCAAAACCATTGCAGCTGGCCTTATCCCTGCTTTGATGTCAGGGGGCGAATTTCGCCTATAACGTCACGTTGGCTTCACTTCCTCCCCCTTTTTTTCTAGAATTACTGAGTGTAGCCTCATAGCTTCCCTTCTACTCTACCTGAAGCTCTGTGACATGATCCCGGGGGACCTTCTCAAGCCTAACACTCAGTAATGGTGCCGATGAGGTAATATACAGTATATACATACACATACATTATCACAATAAATACCTCATTAAAATAATTTCCCACTTATGTCACTAAAACATCATACTGCCACTGGCTCACCTCTAGCGAGATTCCTGTAACAACTTAATAAGAAATTAGTATATCTACTTCGCTCGTCCACTGCAACCACCAACACCTGAAATTTTGAAATTCTACATTATAATCTTATCCATAAGACTTACCCACTCCGACACACCATCACCTCTGGTCAACCCAACCACTGATGACCTCATTATAACACCACGTCTCTCAACAGCCAGGCTCTGCGTCCTGACGCACCTGACCTCATTACACCGATACTCACCGTACCCACCACCACCTGGCCTCCTGTGCCGCTATGCACTCCACAACACCACACTCCATACCAGGCGTCCAAACGCCACAACACTACACATGCTACTCTACACCACACTCTACACACTACCCCACACTCTACAAAACTACCATGCCCATGCACCACTCAACACCGCACTCTACACACTACCCCACACTCTACAAAACTACCATGCCCATGCACCACTCAAAACCACACTCTACACACTACCCCACACTCTACAAAAACTACCATGGCCATGCACTACTCTACAGTACATACTATGCTCCTTCTGTGTTCATGACCCCACGAGAGCGGGTCGGATAGCGATGTGTCACCGTCGCCTGTGGACCTTGTCCCCGGTCCTGCGAAGGCTGTTCTGTGTTATCTACCCTTGATTGCCAACTCCTCGTACCCCCTACCTATGTTCTCAGCCGCTGGTGTGCTCTCCCCTGGCACACTCTCCGTAGGGTATGGCTCCTCACTTGCCTGACCGGTCAGTGTATAGACGCGGTCTGGGTGACAGGAGAACACATGACCTGTGTTTAGCACCTTAACCTTAACTTCTGCATTCTTTTTGTTAATTACCCGACATGGCCCCACAAACTTGGGTGCCAACTTACCTTCTGCCTGAGCGTGCATCTGCTTCACGAATACCCTATCACCTTCATTGATCACCTTTGCTTGGACCTTGTTCTGCGCATTATAATATGCCTCTGCTACCTCTGTCGACTTTCTTAAATGTAGTTTCACCAAGTCAAATGCCTTGGTTGCTCGCCTACAGACAACACTTCTGAAGTCTAACGCATAGCATGGCGGTTGCTTGCTTGTGAACGTCGTGACCGGAAGTCGGGGATCGAACCCATGCAACAAAAAATGCGGGGTTTCTCCCACCGACCTATTGAACGCCGTGTTGAGCGCCGACTCCACCATCGACAAACTCTGATCCCATGCACGCACATCATCTGCAGCCAAATGCCGCAGAATACTGATTACTTCAGCATTGTGTCTTTCAACCAAACCATTCGCCGATGGTCGATATGCCAGCACTGGAGTATGTTTGAATTGATACACACTCGCGATGCTTTGAAATACTTGATTGATAAACTCTGACCCTAGGTCTGACACAACTTGTTGAGGAGCCCCAAACCTAGTTAACACACTTTCCACCATGGCCTGGGTCACATCCTCTGCCATCTTAGAACGGAGTGCACTCACCACAGTGAACCGTGTGAGTGCATCCACTGCTACAAATATGTACCTCGCCCCTGAATGAGCTTGTGGTAGCAGCCCAATGAGATCTATGTGTACTCTCTCGAAGGGAGTACTCACCTCCGGCCACCTCCGCAAAGGTTCCGCCCCCAACCTATGTGCCTTGTACCTCAGCCAACTGTCACAAGAGGCTACATAGACCTTGATATCTTTACCCATGGATGGCCAATAGAACCTTTGACGTGCCCTCTGCAACGTCTTGGACTCCCCTCCATGGCCTGCTGCTGGGATGCTATGACACAGATACATTGCAGTCCTCTGGAACTCCGGTGTCAAGACTGCCTGGTATACTGGTTCAGACCGTATACCCGAAACCCTACCAAGATGATACAACACCTCATCTTCAACCACAAACTCATCCACTGGGGCTGGAAGTGACTTCCTCAACTCCGCACGCTGACCCCTCAAAAACTTCCTTACCTCCCCCCACAGGGGATGACCTTCCTGACTCCGTATCAACTCCCTCACATTCCACGACACATCTTCCTCCCCCCTTTCACTCACCACTGCTACACTGTGACACCTTGACAACGCGTCAGCGACCACATTGCTTTTCCCTGGTACATGTTCAAAGTTTGTAATGTTAAACTCTGAGAGCGAGGTAACCCACCGTGCCAGCCGCTGACAAGGCTCCTTGGACTCGAACACATACTTAAGGGGTTTGTGATCGCTTCTGAGCCAAATTTCATGTCCAAGCAAGATGTACCGGTTCCGTTGCAATATGAATGTGATCGCTAGAGCTTCCCTCTCAATCGTACTATAGTTCCTCTCTGCAGGACATAGCACTCGTGAACAAAATGCAATGGGACGCTCCCGTCCCCGCTCATCCACCTGAGCTACCACACCACCTATCGCTGCGCCAGAAGCATTCGCATACACCAGAAACGGTTTGCTAAAATCTGGGTGCGCCAAGATACTGCGAGAGCTGACAGCAGCCCTCAGTACCTGGAACGCCTGCTGTTGTTCCTTTCCCCACACGAACTCTGCAAGTCCACTGAGCTGATGTAATGGTTTTGCAATTTTTGAAAAATCTTTAATAAATCGCCGATAATAGCTAACCAACCCCAGGAAAGATTTGCACTCTTTCTTGTTCTGTGGAACTGGGAACTCTTGAATATCCCTGGTTTTATCTGGCAATGGACTGATACCCATCCGGCCCACTGTATGACCCAGGAATGTTACCGATTCTCCAAAAAAAAACTGCATTTTTCGAAATTCACTTTGAGGTTGTGTGACCTCAGCCTTAGCAAGAGTTTCCTCAAATTATGCATGTGCTCCTCTAATGACTTTCCCAGCACGATTACGTCATCGAGGTACAGCAACGCTGTGGGACCTATCAACCCCGATAATACACTCATCATTAGCCTACTGAACACAGCAGGTGCTGACTTCAACCCGAAAGGAAGTCGTTTATATTGCCAGAGCTCGTTGCACGCACTAAACGCTGTGATTTCCCTCGACTCTTCCTCCAGCGGTATCTGGTGATACCCACTGAGCAGGTCTAATGTGGTAAAATATTGTGTACCCTTCAAGTGTGTCAATGTGTCCTGTATGTTAGGTAATGGGTATGCTTCGTCTTTCGTCAGCTCGTTTATTCTGCGGAAATCTATGCATAACCTCACTCCCCCATTCTTTTTCCTGACTACTACGAGAGGGCTGTGCCACGGTGAACTGAATGGTTCAATGATATCATGCTCCCTTAGCTGGCTTATCTCCTCTTTTACCTCCCTCTGGTGTGCCACTGGTATGCTATATGCTCTCGTATATACTGGATGTGCGCCCTCTACGTCAATTCTATGTGCTCCTTGAGAAATGCACCCTGGGGGTTCCCCTCTCAACGCAAAAACATCCGGGAACTCCCTGACTAAGCCCCTTAAGGCTTCCTTAACCTCCCTTTCCATGGACATCCTATCCACTATTCCCATTAATTTATCCATTCTATCCTCATCGCCCTCACTCTGGCTTACTGACATGGCTGCAATAATCTCCTCCACAGGGTGCCCCCACGCTACCTGTGCATGCTTACTCAAGGTGACTGGCCACCGAGAGGGATTAAAAACCCTCAACCGAATTACCCCTTCATTTATGTCTTCAATAGTCTCCATTATCACCAACCCTGCTGGATTATCCAATGGCTCAATTTGCACAACGTCTACTCCCTTGGCTTTACATGCCATTTTAATCACTAAGGATGCTTCTCCCGGAATGGTGACATCCTTGGGTGCCGTGACTGCCCACTGTATATTCTGGTCCCCAGCCGAGTTACCACAGTTACCCCTCACTACTGCTACTCCTTCTCTACTCCTCACCTTGTTAACGTCTACCGCTTGACCCCCACATACCAATTTATTCCCCCTTGCGCTGAACGCTATGGTACATGAGTATTTTTCGAGGAAATCAATTCCCAAGATAATGTTGGTATGTTTCAGCCCTATATCCTGTATTACTACAAAACTATGTTTAAACCATCTATCTTCTAGCTGGAAATCCACAGTTGTCTCACCCAACACCCGCAACGCATTATCCCCCACCGCCGTTAATCTCCTGTTGTTAGGTATCAGCCTGACGTCTGATCCTAACACGCTACGACTCATGATGGACATGGAAGCACCGGTGTCCACCAAGGCTGTATAGATAGTGCCCTTTAACCGTAAATGCACCTTTATGGGATGACCCGACCCGACGGTACACAACTACTGTCCGCCACCCCCTACTGTACACACTGGGTAATTAGGCGGAACAAAAAGCTTACACTGCCAGGCCAAGTGACTACCGTCACCACACAGCTTACACACTTTGGTCTGCTTAGGTCGTTCTGGCTCGTGTTTACCTGCAGTGTACCCCGTTCCCCGGGGATACCCTCTACCGGTACCCTGGTTCTGGTGGTACATTCCTGTTGCTCCCTGAGCAGGCGTGTATCGTGGTGGAGCAGGAGTGAACCTGCCTCCACGTGCCCCTTGATTATAGCCTCCTCGCTGCCCACGAGTACCCTGATGGGGTCCCCACGACACACCACTCGTATTGTGTCCCTGGAACACCCTTGGCTCCCAGCCCTTATTATTGTTACGTCGAGGAGCACCTCGCCCCTTGCCCTTGGAATGTGTGACCCCCGCCGCGGGTCCATCCTCCACTGGCTGAGCTACTGGGGCCCAGAGCTGAGCCTGTCTCTCTTGCGTGTCTGCAAGATTTGCCTGTTCCTTAGGGGACACTTCCTTGAAAATGTCATCCTCTGTCAGTTTATGTGTCGGGCTATTCTCCGCCCAAAACACTGCATGTTTCACCGCTTCCTTAAAAGACTTAGCTTCCCTGCAGTGTAACGCACTTTCCCGCGGTAATGCACCGAAAAAAACACTCCGTTGCATAGAATCTCTTACTACCCCCGTGAACTGCGTTTCCGTCCGCTCAATCACGTCACCCAAGAGTCTTATTCTATGGCCAAACGCCCTTAATTGTTCCCCTGGTTCTCGTTTAAGTGCAGCTAACTGAGCCTTTAGTTCTACTGCATCGTGCTGCACATCGTAATGATCTATCAGTTCCTGCTTAAACTCGCTATAACTATTTATTTCTCTAATTTCCGCCGAGTTGAGCAGGGTCTTTGCTTCCCCTTTCACCTTGGAATATGCCAATGCAATCTTTGCCTGATCCGACCATGACCCCACACTAGTCGCCTTCTCTAGAGCAAAGAAAAATGTTCTAATATCCGTCAGTAACTGACCTTTCGAATCCCGTTTGGCTCCCCAAAACGTGGGTATGTCTCCATATACCTCAGGTCCTGCATTAGTCGTCTCATGCGTGCTCAACACATTATTCAACCACTGTGGAACCTGCCCAATTGTCTCTGACGCTGCCGCCTGCGCCGTAAGCAACGCCGCCGTGTTATCACCACTCTCACCCTGACCGACACTACTCGTGGCCTGGCCACTGGCGCCCCTATTACTACCCGTACCCGTCATGCCTACTCGCCCCTTATGTGCTCGTGTATGAACCAGCTTGACGCTTTACCGTACAGTAACCTTACTTGGCCTTATTCCCTTAATCTCACTAGAATCACTTATAATTTTAAGCCACCATTAACAACGTCACTTATCAGTTCCCCACACTACTGTTTCCACCCCTTAGGAGACCTTTCCCTGCCGCACAACGTGGCCACTCCACTTGGCCACACACCTTGGCCCCACACCCCACTATGGCTACTCACTGGCCCACACACCTTCCCTTCCTCACTCCAATTTCCACCGTCCGGAACACAACCCGACGTCTACCAATTCCCGAACATTCCCTCACCAACTAAACCAGTAACACACTTCCTTCATCTCTCAAAGTGTTCCAAACCTGTTTGCGCTGCCACCAAATATGTCGTGACGCTGAACCCCGGTTCATTCCGAAAACAGCGAATACACAACACATAACACCTTGCCTCAGCAACCGTTACTACCACCTATACTCCTACACACACCAGACCCTTGAGGCGTACCACTCGGTTTGTACTGGAACACATTGAATGAACATATGGAAGGTATTTAAAGACCGTCGGGTTTTGTCATTTAATTACAAAGAATAGACTCTGACAAATAAATACATATTAACATACTCTATTAGGTCAATACACTTCCAATACCCATAGACCACTTGACCTCCGCGATCACCACCCATACTCGTAACTTCCGCCTAAGTCCCTAATACGGAATGATTACTACAACGCTCCACACCCGGTTAGTCTTTCATTCAATACTCACATACTGCAGACTTAACTTCGTCACTAAGATCACATCAGGTTCTCGCATAGCTGTCTGCTACACTTCGCTGCTGCCGCAAACGGGGAACCAAAGGACTTGCTAGTTCAACTCCCACAATCAGACTGACTCTAGCCAACCATGGCCTCAAACATTTCACCACTCCTCTCAAGGAAGGTATAATCCGATTAACCTTATCCCTAGAGCGGTAACCTTGATCCTAGAAGCCTGACGAAGAATAATTCCTCTCCAGGAATTATTAATTTGGCTAAACAGCTTCGATCTTAATCCATTGACCTTTCTTAGATATGTGATCCATAGTCTGTCTACTTACATGCACTTCCAATCATCATTCGTTAAGTGTTGTAGTAATGATCCTCTAGCTAATAATTCCTACTAACTTGTGGATTACAACATTATTAATTCATTAAATATACGATAAAAATGATGCAAACACATAATTGATTAGAAATTAACCTTAAACACTTCATTTTCAAACAACTATTTGTTTCTCGTTAAAATACTGAGTATGATATTGAAAAGGGGAAAAGTTCTGTTTTTATTGCATTTATCGACGTTTCAGCCGGATTAGAGCGGTTTTACATTTAAATCTTCCATCGGTAATATAAACGGAAAATCAGGAACGTTTAAGTTAATTCTAATGAAAACAAATTGATTTTTATCATTTATATTTAAAACAACATTGTCATGTCTTTTCTTGGATCTAAATAATACGAAACCTCGCTCTATGATTTGAAGTTAAAATCCTCAAATATGGTAATATAGTGACTTTTTTCACGTTATTCATGTAATGTGATTTTACGTATTCGTTTTTACCAATATTTCGATACTACTTCATGTTTTCTCACGATATGTGACTTGGCCTTCAAATCTCAGAATTTCGCAAATTTTGCATTTTTAAGCAAGTTTTCTTGCATTTTGTTTTGTACTAAAAATCATCGAATTTAGCAATATTTTGACCTTTATCATCCCCTTTTCCTTTATGTGATTTAAACAAAATTACATCGAATTAGGCCGTTTTTCCACGTTTTTGTGAATTATCAGTTTATTGTTATTAATTCATTATATATACGATAAAAATTATGCAAACACATAATTGATCAGAAAATAACCTTAAATACTTCATTTTCAATCATCTATTTGTTTCTCGTTAAAATACTGAGTAAGATATTGAAAAGGGGAGAAGTTCTGTTTTTATTGCATATAACGACGTTTCAGCCGGAATAGAACGGTTTTACGTGTACATCTTCCATCGGTAATATAAAGGGAGGGATGCAGAGGCACAAGAGAGGGATGCAGAGGCTCTTGAGAGTGATGCAAAGGCTTAAGAGAGGGATGCAGAGGCTCATGAGAGGGATGCAGGAGTTTAAGAGAGAGATGAAGAGGCTCAAGAGAGTGATTCAGAGGCTTACGAGAGTGATGCAGAGGCTTAAGAGAGTGATGCAGAGGCTTAAGAGAGGGATGCACAGGCTCAAGCGAGGGATGCAGAGGCTTAAGAGAGGGATGCAGAGGCTCAAGTGAGGGATGCAGAGGCACAAGAGAGGGATGCAAGGGCTCATGAGAGGGATGCAGGAGTTCAAGAGAGTGATGCAAAGGCTCAAGAAAGGGATGCAGAATCTTAAGAAAGTGATGCAGAGGCTAAAAAAAGGGATGCAGAGGCTCAAAAGAGTGATGCAGAGGCTGAAGAGAGTGTTGCAGAGGCATAAGAGAGTGTTGCAGAGGCTTAAGAGAGTGATGCAGAGGCTCAAGAGAGTGATTCAAAGGCTCAAGAGAGTGATGCAGAGGCTGAAGAGAGTGTTGCAGAGGCTTAGGAGAGGGATGCAGAGGCTCAAGAGACTGATGCAATGGCTGAAGAGAGTGATGCAGAGGCTGAAGAGAGTGTTGCAGAGGTTTAAGAGAGGGATGCAGAGGCTCAGGAGAGGGATGCAGAGGCTTAAGAGAGTAATGCAGAGGCTGAAAAAAGTGTTGCAGTGTCTTAAAAGAGGGATGCAGAGGCTCAAGAGAGTGATGTAAGGCTCAAGAGAGTGATGCAGAGGCTGAAGAGAGTGTTGCAGAGGCATAAAAGAGGGGTGCAGAGGCTCAAGAGAGGGATGTAGAGGCTTACGAGAGGGATGCAAAGGCTCAAGAGAGTGATGCAAAGGTTCAAGAGAGTGATGCAGAGGCTTAAGAGAGGGATGCAGAGGCTCAAGAGAAAGATGTAAAGGCTCAAGAGAGTGATGCAGAGGCCCAAGAGAGGGATGAGAGTGATGCCGAGGCTCAAGAGAGTGCTGCAGAGGCTTAAGAGAGGGATGCAGAGGCTCAAGAGAGGGATGCAGAGGCTTAAGAGAGTGATGCAGAGGCTGAAAAAAGTGTTGCAGTGTCTTAAGAGAGGGATGCAGAGGCTCAAGAGAGTGATGCAAGGCTCAAGAGAGTGATGCAGAGGCTGAAGAGAGTGTTGCAAAGGCATAAGAGAGGGATGCAGAGGCTCAAGAGAGGGATGTAGAGGCTTATGAGAGAGATGCAAAGGCTCAAGAGAGTGATGCAAAGGCTCAAGAGAGTGATGTAGAGGTTAAGAGAGGGATGCAGAGGCTCAAGAGAAAGATGTAGAGGCTCAAGAGAGTGATGCAGAGGCTCAAGAGAGGGATGCAGAGGTTGAAGAGAGAGATGCAGACGCTTAAGAGAGTGATGCAGAGGTTCAAGAGAGTGATGCAGAGGCACAAGAGAATGATGTAGAGGCTTAAGAGAGGTATGCAGAGGCTCAAGAGAATGATGCAGGGGCTCAAGAGAGTGATGCAGAGGCTTAAGAGAGGGATGCAGAGGATCAAGAGAGTGATACAGAGGCTTGAGAAAGGAATGCAGAGGCTGAAGAGAATGATGCAGAGGCTTAAGAGAGGGATGCAAAGGCTAAAGAGAGTGATGGAGAGGCTCAAGAGATTGAAGCAGAGGCTCAACAGAGTGATTCAGAGGCTTACGAGAGTGATGCAGAGGCTTAAGAGAGTGATGCAGAGGCTTAAGAGAGGGATGCAGAGGCTCAAGAGAGGGATGGAGAGGCTCAAGAGAGGGATGCAGAGGCTCAAGAGAGGGATGCAGAGGCTCAAGTGAGGGAAGCAGAGGCACAAGAGAGGGATGCAAAGGCTCTTGAGAGTGACGCAGAGGTTCAAGAGAGGGATGCAGAGGCTTAAGAGAGTGATGCAAAGGCTCAAGTGAGGGATGCAAAGGCTCATGAGAGGGGATGCAGGAGTTCAAGAGAGTGATGCAGAGGCTCAAGAGAGGGATGCAGAGGCTCAAGTGAGGGATGAATTGGCACAGGAGAGGGATGCAGGGGCTCTTGGGAATGAAGCAGAGGCTCAAGAGAGGGATGCAAAGGCTCAAGAGAGTGATTCAGAGGCTTACAAGAGTGATGCAAAGGCTTAAGAGAGTGATGCAGAGCCTTACGAAAGTGATCGAAGTGATAAGAAAGTGATTCATCCTCTGCATCACTCTCCTGAGCCTCTGCATCATTCTTTTGAGCCTCTGCATCCCTCTCTTGAGCCTCTGCATCATTCTCTTTAGCATCTGCATCACTCTCGTGAGCCTCTGCATCACTCTCTTGAGCCTCTGCATCCCTCTCTTCTTCCTCTGCATCAGTCTCTTGAGCCCGTGCATCACTCTCTTCAGCCTCTGCATCCCTCTCTTGAGCCACTGCATCACTCTCTTGAGCCTCTGCATAACCCTCTTAAGCCTTTGCATCCTTATTTTGAGCCTCTGCATCAATTTTTTAAGCCTCTGAATCACTATCTTTAGCCTTGGCATCCCTCTCTTGAGCCTCTGCATGACTCTCTTCATCCCTCTCTTGAGCCTCTGCATGATTCTCCTAGGCCTCTGCATCACTCTCTTGAGCCTCTCCATCACTCTCTTGAGCCTCTACATCCCTCTCTTGAGCCTCTGCATAACTCTCTTGAGCCTCGGCTCTTGAGAGTTATGCAGAGGCTCAAGAGAGTGATGCAGAGGCTTACGAGATTGATGCAGATGATCAAGAGAGGGATGCAGAGGCTTAAGACAGTAATTCAGAGGCTTACGAGAGTGATGCAGAGGCTTAAGAGAGGGATTCAGAGGCTCAAGAGAGTGATTCAGAGGCTTACGAGAGTGATGCAGAAGATTAAGAGAGTGATGCAGAGGCTTAAGAGATGGATGCAGAGGCTCAAGAGAGGGATGCAGAGGCTCAAAAGAGGGATGCAGGGGCTCAAGAGAGGGATGCAGAGGCTAAAGTGAGGGATGCAGAGGCACAAGAGAGGGATGCAGAGGCTCTTGAGCGTAATTCAGAGCCTCAAGAGAGAGATGTTGAGGCTTAAGCGAGTGATGCAAAGGCTCAAGAGAGGGATGCAGAGGCTCATGAGAGGGATGGAGGAGATCAAGAGAGAGATGCAGAGGCTCAAGAAAGGGATGCAGAGGCTTAAGAAAGTGATGCAGAGGCTCAAAAGAGGGATGCAGAGGCTTAAGAGGGTGATGCAGAGGCTCAAGAGAGTGAGGCAGAGGCTCAAAAGAGGGATGCAGGGGCTCATGAGAGTGATAGAGAGGCTCATGAGAGTGATTAAGAGGTTTACGAGAGTGATGCAGAGGCTTAAGAGATTGATGCAGAGGCTTACGAGAGTGATGCAGAGGCTTAAGAGAGTGGTGCAGAGGCTCAAGAGTGGGATGCAGAGGCTCAAGAGAAGGATGAACAGGCTCAAGAGAGGGATTCAGAGGCTCAAGAGAGGGATGCAGAGGCTCAAGAGAGGGATGCAGAGGCTTAAGAGAGTGATGCAAAGGCTCAAGAGAGGGATGCAGAGGCTCATGAGAATGAGAATCCTAAGAGAGGGATTATCCCTTTTTTGAGCCTCTGCATCACTTTCTTAAGCCTCTGCACCCCTTTTTTGAGCCTCTGCATCACTTTCTTAAGATTCTGCATACCTTTCTTGAGCCTTTGCATCACTCTCTTGAACTCCTGCTTCCCTCTCATGAGCCTCTGCATCTCTCTCTTGTGCCTCTGCATCCCTCGCTTGAGCCTCTGCATCCCTCTCTTAAGCCTCTGCATCACTCTCTTAAGCCTCTGCATCACTCTCGTAAGCCTCTGAATCACTCTCTTGAGCCTCTTCATCCCTCTCTTGAACTACTGCATCCCTCTCTTGATCTTCTGCATCACTCTCTTGAGCCTCTGCATCACTCTCTAAAACCTCTGCATCCCTCTCTTGATCCTCTGCATCACTCTCTTCAGCCTCTGCATCATTCTCTTGAGCCTCTACATCCTTCTCTTAAGCCTCTACATCATTCTCTTGAACCCCTGCATCACTTTCTTGAGCCTCTGCATCACTCTCTTGATCCTCTGCATCACTCTCTTGAACCTCTGCATCACTCTCTTGAGCCTTTGCATCACTCTCTTGAGCCTCTGCATCCCTCTCTTAAGCCTCTACATCCCTCTCTTGAGCCTCTGCATCCCTCTCTTATGCCTCTGCAACACTCTCTTCATCCTCTGCATCACTCACTTAAGCCTCTGCATCCCTCTCTTGAGCCTCTGCATCCCTCTCTTAAGCCTCTGCATCCCTCTCTTGAGCCTCTGCAACACTCTCTTCAGCCTCTGCATCACTCTCCTCAGTCTCTGCATCACCCTCCTGATCCTCTGCATCACTCTCTTGAGCCTCTGCATCACTCTCTTGAGCCTTTGCATCACTCTCTTGAGCCTCTGCATCCCACTCTATAGCCTCTGCAACACTATCTTCAGCCTCTGCATCACTCTCTTAAGCCTCTGCATTCCTCTCTTGAGCCTCTGCATCCCTCTCTTAAGCCTCTGCATCCCTCTCTTCAGCCTCTGCAACACTCTCTTCAGCCTCTGCATCACTCTCTTCAGCCTCTGCATCACTCTCTTGAGCATTTGCATCACTCTCTTCAGCCTCTGCATTCCTCTCTTAAGCCTCTGCAACACTCTCTTCAGCCTCTGCATCACTCTCTTAAGCCTCTGCATCCCTCTCCTGAGCCTTTGCATCCCTCTCTTAAGCCTCCGCAACACTCTCTTCAGCCTCTGCATCACTCTCTTGAGCCTTTGCATCACTCTCTTGAGCCTCTGCATCCCTCTCTTAAGCCTCTGCAACACTCTCTTCAGATTCTGCATCACTCTCTTAAGCCTCTGCATCCCTCTCTTGAGCCTCTGCATCACTCTCTAAAACCTCTGCATCCCTCTCTTGATCCTCTGCATCACTCTCTTGAGCCTCTGCATCATTCTCTTGAGCCTCTACATCCTTCTGTTAAGCCTCTACATCATTCTCTTGAACCCCTGCATCACTTTCTTGAGCGTCTGCATCACTCTCTTGATCCTCTGCATCACTCTCTTGAACCTCTGCATCACTCTCTTGAGCCTTTGCATCACTCTCTTGAGCCTCTGCATCCCTCTCTTAAGCCTCTGCAACACTCTCTTCAGCCTCTTCATCACTCTCTTAAGCCTCTGCATCCCTCTCCTGAGCCTCTGCATCCCTCTCTTATGCCTCTGCAACACTTTCTTCAGCCTCTGCATCACTCTCTTGAGCCTTTGCATCACTCTCTTGAGCCTCTGCATCCCCTCTCTTTAGCCTCTGCAACACTCTCTTGAGCCTCTGCATCACTCTCTAAAACCTCTGCATCCCTCTCTTGATCCTCTGCATCACTCTCTTGAGCCTCTGCATCATTCTCTTGAGCCTCTACGTCCTTCTCTTAAGCCTCTACATCATTCTCTTGAACCCCTGCATCACTTTCTTGAGCCTCTGCATCACTCTCTTGAACCTCTGCATCACTCTCTTGAGCCTTTGCATCACTCTCTTGAGCCTCTGCATCCCTCTCTTAAGCCTCTTCAACACTCTCTTCAGCCTCTTCATCACTCTCTTATGCCTCTGCATCCGTCTCCTGAGCCTCTGCATCCCTCTCTTATGCCTCTGCAACACTTTCTTCAGCCTCTGCATCACTCTCTTGAGCCTTTGCATCACTCTCTTGAGCCTCTGCATCCCTCTCTTTAGCCTCTGCAACACTCTCTTCAGCCTCTGCATCACTCTCTTGAGCATTTGCATCACTCTCTTGAGCCTCTGCATCACTCTCTTAAGCCTCTTCAACACTCTCTTCAGCTTCTGCATGACTCTCTTAAGCATCTGCATCCCTTTTTTGAGCCTCTGCATCACTTTCTTATGCCTCTGCATCCCTTTTTTGAGCCTCTGCATCACTTTCTTAAGATTCTGCATACCTTTCTTGAGCCTTTGCATCACTCTCTTGAACTCCTGCATCCCTCTCATGAGCCTCTGCAGCCCTCTCCTGTGCCTCTGCATCCCTCACTTGAGCCTCTGCATCCCTCTCTTCAGCCTCGGCATTCCTCGCTGGAGCCTCTGCATCCCTCTCTTAAGCCTCTGGATCACTCTCTTAAGCCTCTGCATCACTCTCGTAAGCCTCTGAATCACTCTCTTGAGCCTCTTCATCCCTCTCTTGAACTCCTGCATCCCTCTCTTGATCCTCTGCATTACTCTCTTGAGCCTCTGCATCAATCTCTTGAGCCTCTCCATCGTTGTCTTGAGCCTCTACATCCTTCTCTTAAGCCTCTACATCATATTTTTGAACACCTGCATCAACCTCTTGAACCTCTGCATCGCTCTCTTGAGCCTTTGCATCACTCTCTTGAGCCTCTGCATCCCTCTCTAAAGCCTCTGCACGACTCTCTTCAGCCTCTGCATCACTCTCTTAAGCCTCTGCATCCCTCTATTTAGCCTCTGCATCCCTCTCTTAAGCCTCTGCATCACTCTCTTGAGCCTTTGCATCACTCTCTTGAGCCTTTGCATCACTCTCTTGAGACTCTGCATCCCTCTCTTAAGCCTCTACATCCCTCTCTTGAGCCTCTGCATCCCTCTCTTATGCCTCTGCAACACTCTCTTCATCCTCTGCATCACTCACTTAAGCCTCTGCATCCCTCTCTTGAGCCTCTGCATCCCTCTCTTAAGCCTCTGCATCCCTCTCTTGAGCCTCTGCAACACTCTCTTCAGCCTCTGCATCACTCTCCTCAGTCTCTGCATCACCCTCCTGATCCTCTGCATCACTCTTTTCAGCCTCTGCATCACTCTCTTGAACCTTTGCATCACTCTCTTGAGCCTCTGCATCCCTCTCTATAGCCTCTGCAACACTATCTTCAGCCTCTGCATCACTCTCTTAAGCCTCTACATTCCTCTCTTGAGCCTCTGCATCCCTCTCTTAAGCCTCTGCATCCCTCTCTTCAGCCTCTGCAACACTCTCTTCAGCCTCTGCATCACTCTCTTCAGCCTCTGCATCACTCTCTTGAGCATTTGCATCACTCTCTTCAGCCTCTGCATTCCTCTCTTAAGCCTCTGCAACGCTCTCTTCAGCCTCTGCATCACTCTCTTAAGCCTCTGCATCCCTCTCCTGAGCCTCTGCATCCCTCTCTTAAGCCTCCGCAACACTCTCTTCAGCCTCTGCATCACTCTCTTGAGCCTTTGCATCACTCTCTTGAGCCTCTGCATCCCTCTCTTAAGCCTCTGCAACACTCTCTTCAGATTCTGCATCACTCTCTTAAGCCTCTGCATCCCTCTCTTGAGCCTCTGCATCCCTCTCTTAAGCCTCTGCATCACTCTCCTGTGCCTTTGCAACACTCTCTTGAGCCTCTGCATCCCACTCTTAAGCCTCTGCAACACTCTCTTCAGCCTCTGCATCACTCTCTTGAGCATTTGCATCACTCTCTTGAGCCTCTGCATCCCTCTCTTAAGCCTCTGCAACACTCTCTTCAGCCTCTGCATCACTCTCTTGAGCCTTTGCATCACTCTCTTGAGCCTCTGCATCCCTCTCTTAAGCCTCTGCATCACTCTCTTGAGCTTTTGCATCACTCGTGAGCCTTTGCATCACCCTCTCGAGCCTCTACTTCCCTCTCTTAAGCCTCTACATCCCTCTCTAAAGCCTCTGCATCCCTCTCTTATGCCTCTGCAACTCTCTCTTCAGCCTCTGCATCCTTCTCTTGAGCCTTTGCATCACTCTCTTGAGCCTCTGCATCTTCGCTTGAGCCTCTGCAACACTCTCTTCAGCCTCTGCATCACTCTCCTCAGTCTCTGCATCACCCTCCTGATCCTCTGCATCACTCTCATGAGTCTCTGCATCACTCTCTTGAGCCTTTGCATCACTCTCTTGAGCCTCTGCATCCCTCTCTAAAGCCTCTGCAACACTATCTGCAGCCTCTGCATCACTCTCTTAAGCCTTTGCATCACTCTCTTGAGCCACTGCATCCCTCTCTTAAGCCTCTGCATCCCTCTCTTGAGCCTCTGCAACACTCTCTTCAGCCTCTGCATCACTCTCTTGAGCATTTGCATCACTCTCTTGAGCCTCTGCATCCCTCTCTTAAGACTCTGCAACACTCTCTTCAGCCTCTGCATCACTCTCTTAAGCCTCTACATCCCTCTCTTAAGCCTCTGCATCACTCTCTTGAGCCTTTGCATCACTCTCTTGAGCCTCTGCATCCCTCTCTTTAGCCTCTGCCTCCCTCTCTTAAGCCTCTGCATCCCTTTTTTGAGCCTCTGCATCACTCTCTTGAGCCTTTGCATCACTCTCTTGAGCCTCTGCATCCCTCTCTAAAGCCTCTACAACACTATCTGCATCCTCTGCATCCCTCTCTTGAGCCACTGCATCCCTCTCTTAAGCCTCTGCATCCCTCTCTTGAGCCTCTGCAACACTCTCTTCAGCCTCTGCATCACTCTCTTCAGCCTCTGCATCACTCTCTTGAGCATTTGCATCACTCTCTTGAGCCTCTGCATCCCTCTCATAAGCCTCTGCAACACTCTCTTCAGCCTCTGCATCACTCTCTTAAGCCTCTACATCCCTCTCTTTAGCCTCTGCATCCCTCACCTGAGCCTCTGCATCCCTCTCCTGAGCCTCTGCATCCCTCGCAGGAGCCTCTTCATCCCTCTCTTAAGCCTCTGCATCACTCTCTTAAGCCTCTGCATCACTCTCGTAAGCCTCTGAATCACTCTCTTGAGCCTTTGCATCACTCTCTTGAGCCTCTGCATCCCTCTCTTTAGACTCTGCAAAACTCTCATCAGCCTCTGCATCACCCTCTTCATCCTCTGCATCCCTCTCTTAAGCCTCTGCATCACTCTCTTGAGCCTCTGCATCACTCTCCTAAACCTGTGCATCCCTCTCTTGATCCTCTGCATCACTCTCTTGAGCATCTGCATCATTCTCTTGAGCCTCTGCATCCCTCTCTTGTGCCTCTCCGTCCCTCTCTTGAGACTCGGCATCCCTCGCTTGAGCCTCTGCATCCCTCTCTTAAGCCTCTGCATCACTCTCGTAAGCCTCTGCAACACTCTCTTCAGCCTCTGCATCACTCTCTTCAGCCTCTGCATCACTCTCTTGAGCCTTTGCATCACTCTCTTGAGCCTCTGCATCCCTCTCTTAAGCCTCTGCAACACACTCTTCAGCCTCTGCATCACTCTCTTAAGCCTCTTAAACTCTCTGAAGAGAGTTTTGCAGAGGCTTAAAAGAGGGATGCAGAGGCTCAAGAGAGTGATGCAAAGGCTCCAGAGAGTGATGCAGAGTCTCAAGAGAGTGATGCAGAGGATCAAGAGGGTGATGCAGAGGCTGATGAGAGTGTTGCAGAGGTTTAAGAGAGGGATGCAGAGGCTCAAGAGAGTGATGGAAAGGCTCAAGGGAGTGATGCAGAGGCTGATGAGAGTGTTGCAGAGGCTTAACAGAGGGATGATGAGGCTCAGGAGAGGGATGCAGAGGATCAAGAGGGTGATGCAGAGGCTGATGAGAGCGTTGCAGAGGCTTAAGAGAGGGATGCAGAGGCTCAGGAGAGTGATGTAAAGGCTCAAGAGAGTGATGCAGAGGTTCAAGAGAGTGATGCAAAGGATCAAGAGAGTGATGCAGAGGCTGAAGAGAGAAATGCAGAGGCTAAAGAGAGTGATGCAGAGGCTCAAGAGAGTGATGCAGGGGTTCAAGAGAATGATGTAGAAGCTTAAGAGAAGGATGTAGAGGCTCAAGAGAATGATGCAGAGGCTCAAGAGAGTGATGCAGAGAATCAAGAGGGGGATGCAGAGGTTTAGGAGAGTGATGCAGAAGCTCAAGAGAGTGATGCAGAGGATCAAAAGAGGGATGCAGGAGTTCAAGAGAGGGATGAAGAGGCTCAAGAGAGTGATTCAGAGGCTTACGAGAGTGATGCAGAGGCTTAAGAAAGTGATGCAGAGGCTTAGGAGAGGGATGCAGAGGCTCAAGCGAGGGATGCCGAGGCTCAAGAGAGGGATGCAGAGGCTCAAGTGAGGAATGCAGAGGCACAAGATAGGGATGCAGAGACTCATGAGAGGGATGCAGGAGTTCAAGAGAGTGATACAAAGGCTCAAGAAAGGTATGCAGAATCTTAAGAAAGTGATGATGAGGCTCAAAAAAGGGATGCAGAGGCTTAAGAGAGTGATGCAGACGCTGAAGAGCGTGTTTCAAATGATGTAGAGGACTAAGAGAGGGATGCAGAGGCTCAAGAGAATGAGGCAGAGGCTGAAAAGAGTGATGCAGAGGATCAAGAGAGTGATGCTGAGGCAGAAGAGAGAGATGAAGAGGCTAAAGAGAGTGATGCAGAGGCTCAAGAGAGTGATCCAGGGGCTCAAGAGAATGACCTAGAGGTTTATGAGAAGGATATAGAGGCTCAAGAGAATGATGCAGAGGCTCAATAGAGTGATGCAGAGGATCAAGAGAGGGATGCAGAGGTTTAAGAGAGTGATGCAGGGGCTCAAACGAGTGATGCAGAGGCTGGAGAGAGTTATGCAGAGGCCTCAAGAGAGGGATTCAGAGTCTTAAGAGAGTGATGCAGAGGCTGAAGAGAGTGATGCAGAGGCTCAAGAGAGGGATGCAGGAGCTCAAGAGAGGGATGCAGGAGCTCAAGAGAGGGATGCAGACGCTAAAGTGAGGGATGCAGAGGCACAAGTGACGGATGCAGAGGCAATTGAGAATGACGCAGAGGCTCAAGAGAGGGATGCAGGGGCTAAAGAGAGGGATGCAGACGCTCAAGTGAGGGATGCAGAGGCACAAGAGAGGGATGCGGAGGCACTTGAGAGTGACGCAGAGGCTCAAGAGAAGGATGCAGAGGCTTAAGAGAGTGATGCAAAGGCTCATGGGAGCGATGCAGAGGCTCATGTGAGGGATCCAGGAGTTCAAGAGAGTGATGCAGAGGCTAAAGAAAGGGATGCAGAGGCTTAAGAAAGTGATGCAGAGGCTCAAAAAAGGGATGCAGAGGCTTAAGAGAGTGATGCAGAGGCTGAAGAGAGTGTTGCAGAGGCTTAAGAGAGTGATGCAAAGGCTCAAGAGCGTGATGCAAAGGCTCAAGAGAGTGCTGCAGAGGCTTAAGAGAGGGATGCAGAGGCTCAAGAGAGTGATGCAAAGGCTCAAGAGAGTGATCTAGAGGCTTAAGAGAGGGATGCAGAGGCTAAAGAGAGGGATGCAGAGGCTTAAGAGAGTGATGCAGAGGCTGAAGAGAGTGTTGCAGAGGCTTAAGAGAGTGATGCAGAGGCTCAAGAGAATGATGCAAAGGCTCAAGAGAGTGATGCAGAGGCTGAAGAGAGGGATGCAGAAGCTCAAGAGAGTGATGCAAAGGCTCAAGAGAGTGATGCAGAGGCTTAAGATAGGGATGCAGAGGCTCAAGAGAGGGATGCAGAGGCTTAAGAGAGTGATGCAGAGGCTGAAGAGAGTGTTGCAGAGGCTAAAGAGAGGGATGCAGAGGCTCAATAAAGGGATGCAGGGGCTCATGAGAGTTATAGAGAGGCTCATGAGAGTGATTAAGAGGTTTACGAGAGTGATGCAGAGGCTTAAGAGAGTGATGCAGAGGCTTACGAGAGTGATGCAGAGGCTTAAGAGAGTGGTGCAGAGGCTCAGGAGAGGGATGCAGAGGCTCAAGAGAGGGATGAACAGGCTCAAGAGAGGGATGCAGAGGCTCAAGAGAGGGATGAAGAGGCTCAAGAGAGGGATGCAGAGGCTTAAGAGAGTGATGCAGCAGCTCAAGAGAGGGATGCAGAGGCTCAAGAGAATGATGTAGAGGCCTAAGAGAGGGATGCAGAGGCTCAAGAGAATGATGCAGAGGCTGAAAAGAGTGATACAGAGGATCAAGTGAGTGATGCTGAGGCTGAAGAGAGAGATGCAGAGGCTAAAGAGAGTGATGCAGAGGCTCAAGAGAGTGATGCAGAGGCTCAAGAGAATGATGTAGAGGCTGAAGAGTGTGATGCAGAGGCATGAAGAGAGTGTTGCAGAGGCTCAAGGGAGGGATGCAGAGGCTTAAGAGAGGAATGAAGAGGATCAAGAGGGTGATGCAGAGGCTGATGAGAGTGTTGCAAATCATATATCGTGAAAAAACATGGAGTAGTATCGAAATATTGGTAAAAACTAATATATATACGTAAAATCACACTACATGAATAACGTGAAAAAACTCACTATATTACCATATATGAGGATTTTATCTTCAAACCATAGAGCGAGGTTTCGTATTATTTAGATCCAAGAAAAAACATATGAAAATGTTTTTTCAAATACAAATGATAAAAATCTATGTGTTTTCATTAGAATTAACTGAAATGTTCCTGATTTTCTGTTTATATTACCGATGGAAGATGTACACGTGAAACCGCTCTAATCCGGCTGAAACGTCGATATATGCAATAAAAACAGAACTTCTCCCCTTTCCAATATCTTACTCAGTATTTTAATGAGAAACAAATAGTTGATTGAAAATGAAGTGTTTAAGGTTAATTTCTAATCAATTATGTGTTTGCATCATTTTTATGGTATATTTAATTAATTAATAGCAATAAATTGAAAATTCACAAAAACGTTGAAAAACAGCAAAATATTGCCTAATTCGATGATATTTTGTTTATATCACATAAAGGAAAAGGGGATGATAAACGTCAAAATATTGCTGAATTCGATGATTATTACTACGAAACAAAATGCAAGAAAACTTGCTTAAACTGCAATATTATGCGAAAATCTGAGATTTGAAGGCAAAATCACATATCGTGATACTACATGAAATAGTGTCGAAATATTGGTAAAAATGAATATATTTACGTAATATCAAACTACATGAAAAACGTAAAAAAAAGTCATTATTATACCAAATTTGAGGATTTTACCTTCGAATCATAGAGCGACGTTTCGTTTTTTTTAGACCCTAGAAAAGACGTATAAAGATGTTGCTTCCAATACAAATGATAAAAATCAATGTGTTTTCATTAAAATTAACTAAAATGTTCCTGATTTTCGGTTTATATTACCGATGGAAGATGTACACGTAAAAGTGTTCTAATCCGGGTGAACGTCGATATATGCAATAAAAACAGAACTTCTCCCATTTCAATATCTTACTCAGTATTTTAACGAGAAACAAATAGTTGATTGAAAATGTTTAAGGTTAATTTCTAATCAATTATGTGTTTGCATCATTTTTGTCGTATATTTAATGAATTAATAGCAATAAACAGAAAATTCACAAAAACGTGGAAAAACAGCAAAATATTGCCTATTTCGATGATATTTTGTTTATATCACATAAAGGAAAAGGGGATGATAAACGTCAAAATATTGCTGAATTCGATGATTTTTAGTACGAAACAAAATGTAAGAAAACTTGGTTAAAATGCAATATTATGCGAAAATCTGAGATTTGAAGGCCAAATCACATATCGTGATACTACATGAAATTGTATCGAAATATTGGTAAAAATGAATATATTTACGTAATATCAAACTACATGAAAAACGTGAAGAAAGTCACTATTATACTAAATTTGACGATTTTAACTTCGAATCATAAAGCGACGTTAAGTATTTTTTAGACCCTAGAAAAGACGTATAAAGATGTTGCTTCCAATACAAATGATAAAAATCACTGTGTTTTCATTAAAATAAACTAAAATGTTCCTGATTTTCGGTTTATATTGCCGATGGAAGATGTACACGTAAAACCGTTCTAATCCGGCTGAAACGTCGATATATGCAATAAAAACAGAACTTCTCCCCTTTCCAATATCTTACTCAGTATTAATATTATAATATAGTGATTTTTTTCAAGTTATTCGTGTAGTTTGATTTTACGTAAATATATTCGTTTTTACCAATATTTCGATACTACTTCATGTTTTCTCACGGTATGTGATTTGGCATTCAAATCTCAGATTTTCGCATAATATTGCATTTTAAGCAAGTTTTCTTGCATTTTGTTTCGTACTAAACATCATCGAATTTAGCAATATTTTGCCGTTTATCATTCGCTTTTCCTTTATGTGATTCAAACAAAATATCATCGAATTAGGCAATATTTTGCCGTTTTTCCACGTTTTTGTGAATTTTCAGTTTATTGGTATTAATTCATTATATATACGATAAAAATGTTGCAAACACGTTATTGATTAGATAATAAACTTAAATACTTCATCTTCAATCATCTATTTGTTTTTCGTTGAAATACTGAGTAAGATATTGAAAAGGGGAGAAGTTCGGTTTTTATTGCATATATCGACGTTTCAGCCGAATTTGTGCGGTTTTACATGTACATCTTTTATCGGTAATATAAACGGAAAATCAGGAACATTTTCCATCGGTAATATAAACGGAAAAAAGGGAACATTTTAGTTAATTCTAATGAAAACACATTGATTTTTATCATTTGTATTGGAAACAACATTGTCATATGTCTTTTCTTAGATCTAAATAATACGAAACCTCGCTATATGATTCGAAGTTAAAATCTTTAAATTTGGTTTAACAGTTACTTTTTCACGTTTTTCATGTAGTTTGATATTACGTAAATATATTCATTTTTACCAATTTTTCGATACTACGTGTTTTCTCACGATATGTGATTTGGCCTTCAAATCTTAGCATTTCGCAAATGTTGTTTTTTTAAGCAAGTTTTCTTGCATTTGGTTTCGTACTAAACATCATCGAATTTAGCAATATTTTGACGTTTATCATCCCCTTTTCCATTATGGGATTTAAACAAAATATCATCGCATTAGGCAATATTTTGCCGTTTTTCCACGTTTTTGTGAATTTTTAGTTTAATGTTATTAATTCATTAAATATACGATAAAAATGATACAAACACATAATTTATTAGATAATAACCTTAAATACTTCATTTTCAATCATCTATTTGTTTCTCGTTGAAATACTGAGTAAGATATTGAAGATGGGAGAATTTCTGTTTTTATTGCATATATCTACGTTTCAGCCCGAATAGAGCGGTTTTACGTGTACATCTTCCATCGGTAATATAAACAGAAAATCAGGAACATTTTAGTTAATTCTAATGAAAACACATTGATTTTTATCATTTGTATTGGAAACAACATTGTCATATGTCTTTTCTTGGATCTAAATAATACGAAACCTCGCTTTATGATTCGAAGCTAAAATCCTCAAATTTGGTATAATAGTGACTTTTTCACGTTTTTCATGTAGTTTGATATTACGTAAATATATTCATTTTTACCAATTTTTCGATACTACTTCATGTTTTCTCACGATATGTGATTTGGCCTTCAAATCTCAGAATTTCCCAAATGTTGCTTTTTTAAGCAAGTTTTCTTGCATTTTGTTTCGTACTAAACATCATCGTATTTAGCATTATTTTGAAGTTTATCATCCCCTTTTCCATTATGTGATTTAAACAAAATATCATCGCATTAGGCAATATTTTGCAGATTTTCCACGTTTTTGTGAATTTTCAGTTTATTGGTATTAATTCATTAAATATACGATAAAAATGATGCAAACACGTAATTGATTAGATAATAAACTTAAGTACTTCATCTTCAATCATCTATTTGTTTCTCGTTGAAATACTGAGTAAGATATTGAAAAGGGGAGAAGTTCGGTTTTTATTGCATATATCTACGTTTCAGCCCGAATAGAGCGGTTTTACGTGTATATCTTCCATCGGTAATATAAACGGAAAATCAGGAACATTTTAGTTAATTCTAATGAAAACACATTGATTTTTATCATTTGTATTGGAAACAACATTGTCATATGTCTTTTCTTGGATCTAAATAATACAAAACCTCGCTTTATGATTTGAAGTTAAAATCCTTAAATTTGGTATAATAGTGACTTTTTTCACGTTTTTCATGTAGTTTGATATTTCGTAAATATATTCATTTTTACCAATATTTCGATACTTTTTCATGCAGTGTCACGATATGTGATTTGGCCTTCAAATCTAAGAATTTCGCATAATATTGCATTTTAAGCAAGTTTTCTTGCATTTTGTTTCGTACTATAAATCATCGAATTTAGTAATATTTTGACGTTTATCATCCCCCTTTTCCTTTATGTGATATAAACAAAATATTATCGAATCAGGCCATATTTTGCGGTTTTTCCACGTTTTTGTGAATTTCCAGTTTATTGTTATTAATTCATTAAATATACGATAAAAATGATACAAACACATAGTTGATTAGATAATAACCTTAAATACTTCATTTTCAATCATCTATTTGTTTCTCGTTGAAATACTGAGTAAGATATTGAAAAGGGGAGAATTTCTGTTTTTATTGCATATATCGACGTTTCAGCCGGAAGAGAGCGGTTTTACGTGTACATCTTCCATCGGTAATATAAACGGAAAATCAGGAACATTTTAGTTAATTCTAATGAAAACACATTGATTTTTATCATTTGTATTGGAAACAACATTGTCATATGTCTTTTCTTGGATCTAAATTATACGAAACCTCGCTTTATGATTCGAAGTTAAAATCCTCAAATTTGGTATAATAGTGACTTTTTTCACGTTTTTCATGTAGTTTGATATTACGTAAATATATTAATTTTTACCAATATTTCGATACTATTTCATGTTGTATCACGATATGTGATTTGGCCTTCATATCTCAGATTTTCGCATAATATTGCATTTTAAGCAAGTTTTCTTGCGTTTTGTTTCGTACTAAACATCATCGTATTTAGCAATATTTTTACGTTTATCATCCCCTTTTCCTTTATGTGATTTAAACAAAATATCATCGAATTAGGCAATATTTTGCCGTTTTTCCACGTTTCTGTGAATTTTCAGTTTATTGGTAATTATTCATTATATATACGATAAAAATGATACAAACACATAATTGATTAGATAATAACCCTAAATACTTCATTTTCAATCATCTATTTTTTTCTCGTTAAAATACTGAGAAACATATTGAAAAGGGGAGCCTGACTCCCAGTCACACCTGACTTTACGTAAGCATATCTGGTAGGTTGCCAATTTTGGAGAAAATTGGTTGATGTCAACCTCAGCCACAGATTTTAGAACCTTAGACATTATTCATTTCTGTTTTTTTTTTCAATTGACATAAACGTTTACAAAACTGATTCCTTTTTTATTCAATTTACATGAAACTTACACAATATATGTGGAGGGCATGTCTCTACATTGGGGGGCTTCATTTTTGTCTAAGTTCTTTTATTGATTTTATAGTAGCAATAAATATGCCATATTTGTAAAAAAAAATTTGGGAAGTTTGAACATTTGTATTAGGAAAACTAAAGATGTTTTGGAAATTCTAAATCCCCAAATCTTTTATTATATGCTAATGTGTCAGAAAAGTGTCACAGAATAATTATATCTGAAACGTGTGTTCTGAAGTGTGGACTTGAAAATGTGTAAAAAACGTTGAAAAAACAAAAAAAAAACTACCTTTCTATTTACGCTGCAGTACTGAAACTTGGGATAATTTAAGCACTTTTCATATACAACTAGAAAATTAATATTGGTTGACATTGAACAACTTTCACTATAATAACCAGACGCTCCCTTAATTCATTAAATATACGATAAAAATGATGCAAACACATAATTGATTAGATAATAACCGTAAATACCTCATTTTCAATTAACTATTTGTTTCTCGTTAAAATACTGAGAAACATATTGAAAAGGGGAGAAGTTAGGTTTTTATTGCATATATCGACGTTTCAGCCGGAATTGAGTGGTTTTTCGTGTACATTTTCTATCGGTAATATGAACGGAAAATCAGAAACGTTTTAGTTCATTTTAATGAAAACACATTGATTTTTATCATTTGTATTGGAAACAACATTGTCATATGTCTTTTCTTGGATCTAAATAATACGAAACCTCGCTTTATGAATCGAAGTTAAAATCCTCAAATTTAGTTTAATAGTGACTTTTTCACGTTTTTTATGTAGTTTGATATTACGTAAATATATTCATTTTCACCAATATTTCGATACTATTTCATGTAGTATCACGATATGTGATTTGGCCTTCAAATCTCAGAATTTCGCATAATATTGCATTTTAAGCATGTTTTGTTGCATTTTGTTTCGTACTAAAAATCATCGAATTTAGTAATATTTTGACGTTTATCATCCCCCTTTTCCTTTATGTGATATAAACAAAATATAATCGAATTTGGCAATATTTTGCTGTTTTTCCACGTTTTTGTGAATTTTCAGTTTATTGTTATAAATTCATTAAATATACGATAAAAATGATGCAAACACATAATTGATTAGAAATTAACCTTAAATACTGCATTTTCAATCAACTATTTGTTTCTCGTTTAAATACTTGATAAGATATTGAAACGGGGAGAATTTCTGTTTTTATTGCATATATCGACGTTTCAGCCGGATTAGAGCGGTTTCACGTGTACATCTTCCGTCGGTAATAGAAAAGGAAAATCAGGAACCTTTTAGTTAATTCTAATGAAAACACATTGATTTTTATCATTTGTATTGGAAACAACATTGTCATATGTCTTTTCTTGGATCTAAATAATACGAAACCTCGCTCTATAATTTGAAGTTAAACCCCTCAAATTTGGTATAATAGTGACTTTTTTCACGGTTTTCATGTAGTTTGATATTTCGTAAATATATTCATTTTTAACAATATTTCGATATTTTTTCATATAGTATTACGATATGTGATTTGGCCTTCAAATCTCAGAATTTCGCATAATATTGCATTTAATAAACACTTTCGCGCTCCCTTCGATGGTAAAAAAAAAAAGCGGTATGTGCGCGGAGCGTTTTTGCTGAGTAAGCGTAAAAACAAAAATGTGTATACTCTTTTTACTCCTTACCTTAGTTCTTGAGCTACGTATTTCATTTTGGTACAAACGTGTTCGCAATAAAATTTTCTAGAAGAACATCAGTAAAAAGTCACGAAACGTATAGGGATACCAGCACCAAATAAATAACTACGAAGATGACTCGCCGTGAGCGCCCAACAGCAACAAAAATGTTTTTACTCTTGGGATTGTTATCTCCTCCACACTTGCCCTACAGCATTAATTTTGGTATCAATGGACTCGCAATGAAATTCCCAAAACGGTGATATGAATATAAGCGTAGAATAATGATTGCGACCCGCCCGCAAGAGTGTAGGAAGTGGTGAAATTGTTACCCGGTATCGGTGACGGGACGACGCACGGCGCTTTGAAAGTTTATACTTATTTCACTCTCATGACATTAATTTTCTATGTACGTCATTCATTTTTGTGTCAATGTGTTCGCAATAGAATGTTCTATGAGCCCGTAGGTAAAAAAGATCAACAAAGCGTAAGATAGAATAGCGCCAAATATAAAGCAATGCTGGAACATATCAGTGAGCGTCAAACACACACGAAATGTTTTTACTTTTGTTATGTTTGTCAAGTTTATACTTGTTGCACACAGTTATTTTTGGTTGTACATTGATCGAAATAAAATTCCCTAAACAGACATATGCATATAATACATGATATGGGGGAAGCATTACCAGTATAAACGGCTAAAGTCACCCACCTGCAACCCGTTTCGGACATAATATTCACTACCCTTGGCGTGGTGTTCACTACCCTTAGCGTGATGTTCTCTGAACTTGCCGTGGTGTTCACTACCCATGGCGTGGTGTTCACTACCCATGGCGTGGTGTTCACTACCCTTAGCGTGGTGATCACTACCCTTGGCATGTTCTTCACTACCCTTGACGTGGTGTTCACTACCCTTGCCGCCATGTTTACTACCCTTGGTGTGGTGTTCACTACCCTTAACGTGGTGTTCACTACCCTTAACGTGGTGTTCACTACCCATGACGTCATGTTCACTACCCTTGGCGTGGGGTTCACTAACCTTGGCGTGGTGTTCACCACTCTTGGCGTGGTGTTCACTGCCCTTCGCGTGGTGTTCACTACCCATGGCATGGTGTTCACTACCCATGGCGTGGTGTTTACTACCCTTGGCGTGGTGTTCACTATCCATAGCGTGGTGTTCACTATCCTTGGAGTTGTGTTTACTATCCAAGGCGTGGTATTCACTATCCTTGGAGTGGTGTTCACTATCCTTAGCGTGGTGTTCACTATCCTTAGCGTGGTGTTCACAACCCTTGCCGTGGTATTCACTACCCTTGGCGTGGTGTTCACTACCCTTAGCGTGATGTTCACTGAACTTGCCGTGGTGTTCACTACCCATGGCGTGGTGTTCACTACCCATGGCGTGGTGTTCACTACCCTTGGCGTGGTGATCACTACCCTTGGCATGTTCTTCACTACCCTTGACGTGGTGTTCACTACCCTTGCCGCCATGTTTACTACCCTTGGTGTGGTGTTCACTACCCTTAACGTGGTGTTCACTACTCTTGGCGTGGTGTTCACTACCCTTAACGTGGTGTTCACTACCCATGACGTCATGTTCACTACCCTTGGCGTGGGGTTCACTAACCTTGGCGTGGTGTTCACCACTCTTGGCGTGGTGTTCACTGCCCTTCGCGTGGTGTTCACTACCCATGGCATGGTGTTCACTACCCATGGCGTGGTGTTTACTACCCTTGGCGTGGTGTTCACTATCCTTAGCGTGGTGTTCACTATCCTTGGAGTTGTGTTTACTATCCAAGGCGTGGTATTCACTATCCTTGGCGTGGTGTTCACTATCCTTAGCGTGGTGTTCACTATCCTTAGCGTGGTGTTCACAACCCTTGCCATGGTATTCACTACCCTTGGCGTGGTGTTCACTACCCTTAGCGTGATGTTCACTGAACTTGCCGTGGTGTTCACTACCCATGGCGTGGTGTTCACTACCCATGGCGTGGTGTTCACTACCCTTGGCGTGGTGATCACTACCCTTGGCATGTTCGTCACTACCCTTGACGTGGTGTTCACTACCCTTGCCGCCATGTTTACTACCCTTGGTGTGGTGTTCACTACCCTTAACGTGGTGTTCACTACTCTTGGCGTGGTGTTCACTACCCTTAACGTGGTGTTCACTACCCATGACGTCATGTTCACTACCCTTGGTGTGGGGTTCACTATCCTTGGCGTGGTGTTCACCACTCTTGGCGTGGTGTTCACTGCCCTTCGCGTGGTGTTCACTACCCATGGAATGGTGTTCACTACCCATGGCGTGGTGTTTACTACCCTTGGCGTGGTGTTCACTATCCTTAGCGTGGTGTTCACTATCCTTGGAGTTGTGTTTACTATCCAAGGCGTGGTATTCACTATCCTTGGCGTGGTGTTCACTATCCTTAGCGTGGTGTTCACTATCCTTAGCGTGGAGTTCACAACCCTTGCCGTGGTATTCACTACCCTTGGCGTGGTGTTCACTACCCTTAGCGTGATGTTCACTGAACTTGCCGTGGTGTTCACTACCCATGGCGTGGTGTTCACTACCCATTGCGTGGTGTTCACTACCCTTGGCGTGGTGATCACTACCCTTGGCATGTTCTTCACTACCCATGACGTGGTGTTCACTACCCTTAACGTGGTGTTCACTACTCTTGGCGTGGTGTTCACTACCCTTAACGTGGTGTTCACTACCCATGACGTCATGTTCACTACCCTTGACGTGGTGTTCACTACCCTTGCCGCCATGTTTACTACCCTTGGTGTGGTGTTCACTACCCTTAACGTGGTGTTCACTACTCTTGGCGTGGTGTTCACTACCCTTAACGTGGTGTTCACTACCCATGACGTCATGTTCACTACCCTTGGCGTGGGGTTCACTAACCTTGGCGTGGTGTTCACTACTCTTGGCGTGGTGTTCACTGCCCTTCGCGTGGTGTTCACTACCTATGGCATGGTGTTCACTACCCATGGCGTTGTGTTTACTACACTTGGCGTGGTGTTCACTATCCTTAGCGTGGTGTTCACTATCCTTGGAGTTGTGTTTACTATCCAAGGCGTGGTATTCACTATCCTTGGCGTGGTGTTCACTATCCTTAGCGTGGTGTTCACTATCCTTAGCGTGGTGTTCACAACCCTTGCCGTGGTATTCACTACCCTTGGCGTGGTGTTCACTACCCTTAGCGTGATGTTCACTGAACTTGCCGTGGTGTTCACTACCCATGGCGTGGTGTTCACTACCCATGGCGTGGTGTTCACTACCCTTGGCGTGGTGATCACTACCCTTGGCATGTTCTTCACTACCCTTGACGTGGTGTTCACTACCCTTGCCGCCATGTTTACTACCCTTGGTGTGGTGTTCACTACCCTTAACGTGGTGTTCACTACTCTTGGCGAGGTGTTCACTACCCTTAACATGGTGTTCACTACCCATGACGTCATGTTCACTACCCTTGGCGTGGGGTTCACTAACGTTGGCGTGGTGTTCACCACTCTTGGCGTGGTGTTCACTGCCCTTCGCGTGGTGTTCACTACCCATGGCATGGTGTTCTCTACCCATGGCGTGGTGTTTACTACCCTTGGCGTGGTGTTCACTATCCTTAGCGTGGTGTTCACTATCCTTGGAGTTGTGTTTACTATCCAAGGCGTGGTATTCACTATCCTTGGCGTGGTGTTCACTATCCTTAGCGTGGTGTTCACTATCCTTAGCGTGGTGTTCACAACCCTTGCCGTGGTGTTCACTACCCATGGCGTGGTGTTCACTACCCATGGCGTGGTGTTCACTACCCTTGGCGTGGTGATCACTACCCTTGGCATGTTTTTCACTACCCTTGACGTGGTGTTCACTACCCTTGCCGCCATGTTTACTACCCTTGGTGTGGTGTTCACTACCCTTAACGTGGTGTTCACTACTCTTGGCGTGGTGTTCACTACCCTTAACGTGGTGTTCACTACCCATGACGTCATGTTCACTACCCTTGGCGTGGGGTTCACTAACCTTGGCGTGGTGTTCACCACTCTTGGCGTGGTGTTCACTGCCCTTCGCGTGGTGTTCACTACCCATGGCATGGTGTTCACTACCCATGGCGTGGTGTTTACTACCCTTGGCGTGGTGTTCACTATCCATAGCGTGGTGTTCCCTATCCTTGGAGTTGTGTTTACTATCCAAGGCGTGGTATTCACTATCCTTGGCGTGGTGTTCACTATTCTTAGCGTGGTGTTCACTATCCTTAGCGTGGTGTTCACAACCCTTGCCGTGGTATTCACTACCCTTGGCGTGGTGTTCACTACCCTTAGCGTGATGTTCACTGAACTTGCCGTGGTGTTCACTACCCATGGCGTTGTGTTCACTACCCATGGCGTGGTGTTCACTACCCTTGGCGTGGTGATCACTACCCTTGGCATGTTCTTCACTACCCTTGACGTGGTGTTCACGACCCTTGCCGCCATGTTTACTACCCTTGGTGTGGTGTTCACTACCCTTAACGTGGTGTTCACTACTCTTGGCGTGGTGTTCACTACCCTTAACGTGGTGTTCACTACCCATGACGTCATGTTCACTACCCTTGGCGTGGGGTTCACTAACCTTGGCGTGGTGTTCACCACTCTTGGCGTGCTGTTCACTGCCCTTCGCGTGGTGTTCACTACCCATGGCATGGTGTTCACTACCCATGGCGTGGTGTTAACTACCCTTGGCGTGGTGTTCACTATCCTTAGCGTGGTGTTCACTATCCTTGGAGTTGTGTTTACTATCCAAGGCGTGGTATATTCACTATCCTTGGCGTGGTGTTCACTATCCTTAGCGTGGTGTTCACTATCCTTAGCGTGGTGTTCACAACCCTTGCCGTGGTATTCACTATCTTTGGCGTGGTGTTCACTACCCTTAGCGTGATGTTCACTGAACTTGCCGTGGTGTTCACTACCCATGGCGTGGTGTTCACTACCCATGGCGTGGTGTTCACTACCCTTGGCGTGGTGATCACTACCCTTGGCATGTTCTTCACTACCCTTGACGTGGTGTTCACTACCCTTGCCGCCATGTTTACTACCCTTGGTGTGGTGTTCACTACCCTTAACGTGGTGTTCACTACTCTTGGCGTGGTGTTCACTACCCTTAACGTGGTGTTCACTACCCATGACGTCATGTTCACTACCCTTGGCGTGGGGTTCACTAACCTTGGCGTGGTGTTCACCACTCTTGGCGTGGTGTTCACTACCCTTCGCGTGGTGTTCACTACCCATGGCATGGTGATCACTACCCATGGCGTGGTGTTTACTACCCTTGGCGTGGTGTTCACTATCCTTAGCGTGGTGTTCACTATCCTTGGAGTTGTGTTTACTAACCAAGGCGTGGTATTCACTATCCTTGGCGTGGTGTTCACTATCCTTAGCGTGGTGTTCACTATCCTTAGCGTGGTGTTCACAACCCTCTCCGTGGTATTCACTACCCTTGGCATGATGTTCACTACCCTTAGCGTGATGTTCACTGAACTTGCCGTGGTGTTCACTACCCATGGCGTGGTGTTCACTACCCTTGGCGTGGTGATCACTACCCTTGGCATGTTCTTCACTACCCTTGACGTGGTGTTCACTACCCTTGCCGCCATGTTTACTACCCTTGGTGTGGCGTTCACTACCCTTAACGTGGTGTTCACTACTCTTGGCGTGGTGTTCACTACCCTTAACGTGGTGTTCACTACCCATGACGTCATGTTCACTACCCTTGGCGTGGGGTTCACTAACCTTGGCGTGGTGTTCACCACTCTTGGCGTGGTGTACACTGCCCTTCGCGTGGTGTTCACTACCCATGGCATGGTGTTGACTACCCATGGCGTGGTGTTTACTACCCTTGGCGTGGTGTTCACTATCCATAGCGTGGTGTTCCCTATCCTTGGAGTTGTGTTTACTATCCAAGGCGTGGTATTCACTATCCTTGGCGTGGTGTTCACTATCCTTAGCGTGGTGTTCACTATCCTTAGCGTGGTGTTCACAACCCTTGCCGTGGTATTCACTCCCCTTGGCGTGGTGTTCACTACCCTTAGCGTGATGTTCACTGAACTTGCCGTGGTGTTCACTACCCATGGCGTTGTGTTCACTACCCATGGCGTGGTGTTCACTACCCTTGGCGTGGTGATCACTACCCTTGGCATGTTCTTTACTACCCTTGTCGTGGTGTTCACTACCCTTGCCGCCATGTTTACTACCCATGGCGTTGTGTTCACTACCCATTGCGTGGTGTTCACTACCCTTGGCGTGGTGATCACTACCCTTGGCATGTTCTTCACTACCCATGACGTGGTGTTCACTACCCTTAACGTGGTGTTCACTACTCTTGGCGTGGTGTTCACTACCCTTAACGTGGTGTTCACTACCCATGACGTCATGTTCACTACCCTTGACGTGGTGTTCACTACCCTTGCCGCCATGTTTACTACCCTTGGTGTGGTGTTCACTACCCTTAACGTGGTGTTCACTACTCTTGGCGTGGTGTTCACTACCCTTAACGTGGTGTTCACTACCCATGACGTCATGTTCACTACCCTTGGCGTGGGGTTCACTAACCTTGGCGTGGTGTTCACTACTCTTGGCGTGGTGTTCACTGCCCTTCGCGTGGTGTTCACTACCTATGGCATGGTGTTCACTACCCATGGCGTTGTGTTTACTACACTTGGCGTGGTGTTCACTATCCTTAGCGTGGTGTTCACTATCCTTGGAGTTGTGTTTACTATCCAAGGCGTGGTATTCACTATCCTTGGCGTGGTGTTCACTATCCTTAGCGTGGTGTTCACTATCCTTAGCGTGGTGTTCACAACCCTTGCCGTGGTATTCACTACCCTTGGCGTGGTGTTCACTACCCTTAGCGTGATGTTCACTGAACTTGCCGTGGTGTTCACTACCCATGGCGTGGTGTTCACTACCCATGGCGTGGTGTTCACTACCCTTGGCGTGGTGATCACTACCCTTGGCATGTTCTTCACTACCCTTGACGTGGTGTTCACTACCCTTGCCGCCATGTTTACTACCCTTGGTGTGGTGTTCACTACCCTTAACGTGGTGTTCACTACTCTTGGCGAGGTGTTCACTACCCTTAACATGGTGTTCACTACCCATGACGTCATGTTCACTACCCTTGGCGTGGGGTTCACTAACGTTGGCGTGGTGTTCACCACTCTTGGCGTGGTGTTCACTGCCCTTCGCGTGGTGTTCACTACCCATGGCATGGTGTTCTCTACCCATGGCGTGGTGTTTACTACCCTTGGCGTGGTGTTCACTATCCTTAGCGTGGTGTTCACTATCCTTGGAGTTGTGTTTACTATCCAAGGCGTGGTATTCACTATCCTTGGCGTGGTGTTCACTATCCTTAGCGTGGTGTTCACTATCCTTAGCGTGGTGTTCACAACCCTTGCCGTGGTGTTCACTACCCATGGCGTGGTGTTCACTACCCATGGCGTGGTGTTCACTACCCTTGGCGTGGTGATCACTACCCTTGGCATGTTTTTCACTACCCTTGACGTGGTGTTCACTACCCTTGCCGCCATGTTTACTACCCTTGGTGTGGTGTTCACTACCCTTAACGTGGTGTTCACTACTCTTGGCGTGGTGTTCACTACCCTTAACGTGGTGTTCACTACCCATGACGTCATGTTCACTACCCTTGGCGTGGGGTTCACTAACCTTGGCGTGGTGTTCACCACTCTTGGCGTGGTGTTCACTGCCCTTCGCGTGGTGTTCACTACCCATGGCATGGTGTTCACTACCCATGGCGTGGTGTTTACTACCCTTGGCGTGGTGTTCACTATCCATAGCGTGGTGTTCCCTATCCTTGGAGTTGTGTTTACTATCCAAGGCGTGGTATTCACTATCCTTGGCGTGGTGTTCACTATTCTTAGCGTGGTGTTCACTATCCTTAGCGTGGTGTTCACAACCCTTGCCGTGGTATTCACTACCCTTGGCGTGGTGTTCACTACCCTTAGCGTGATGTTCACTGAACTTGCCGTGGTGTTCACTACCCATGGCGTTGTGTTCACTACCCATGGCGTGGTGTTCACTACCCTTGGCGTGGTGATCACTACCCTTGGCATGTTCTTCACTACCCTTGACGTGGTGTTCACGACCCTTGCCGCCATGTTTACTACCCTTGGTGTGGTGTTCACTACCCTTAACGTGGTGTTCACTACTCTTGGCGTGGTGTTCACTACCCTTAACGTGGTGTTCACTACCCATGACGTCATGTTCACTACCCTTGGCGTGGGGTTCACTAACCTTGGCGTGGTGTTCACCACTCTTGGCGTGGTGTTCACTGCCCTTCGCGTGGTGTTCACTACCCATGGCATGGTGTTCACTACCCATGGCGTGGTGTTAACTACCCTTGGCGTGGTGTTCACTATCCTTAGCGTGGTGTTCACTATCCTTGGAGTTGTGTTTACTATCCAAGGCGTGGTATATTCACTATCCTTGGCGTGGTGTTCACTATCCTTAGCGTGGTGTTCACTATCCTTAGCGTGGTGTTCACAACCCTTGCCGTGGTATTCACTATCTTTGGCGTGGTGTTCACTACCCTTAGCGTGATGTTCACTGAACTTGCCGTGGTGTTCACTACCCATGGCGTGGTGTTCACTACCCATGGCGTGGTGTTCACTACCCTTGGCGTGGTGATCACTACCCTTGGCATGTTCTTCACTACCCTTGACGTGGTGTTCACTACCCTTGCCGCCATGTTTACTACCCTTGGTGTGGTGTTCACTACCCTTAACGTGGTGTTCACTACTCTTGGCGTGGTGTTCACTACCCTTAACGTGGTGTTCACTACCCATGACGTCATGTTCACTACCCTTGGCGTGGGGTTCACTAACCTTGGCGTGGTGTTCACCACTCTTGGCGTGGTGTTCACTACCCTTCGCGTGGTGTTCACTACCCATGGCATGGTGATCACTACCCATGGCGTGGTGTTTACTACCCTTGGCGTGGTGTTCACTATCCTTAGCGTGGTGTTCACTATCCTTGGAGTTGTGTTTACTAACCAAGGCGTGGTATTCACTATCCTTGGCGTGGTGTTCACTATCCTTAGCGTGGTGTTCACTATCCTTAGCGTGGTGTTCACAACCCTCTCCGTGGTATTCACTACCCTTGGCATGATGTTCACTACCCTTAGCGTGATGTTCACTGAACTTGCCGTGGTGTTCACTACCCATGGCGTGGTGTTCACTACCCTTGGCGTGGTGATCACTACCCTTGGCATGTTCTTCACTACCCTTGACGTGGTGTTCACTACCCTTGCCGCCATGTTTACTACCCTTGGTGTGGCGTTCACTACCCTTAACGTGGTGTTCACTACTCTTGGCGTGGTGTTCACTACCCTTAACGTGGTGTTCACTACCCATGACGTCATGTTCACTACCCTTGGCGTGGGGTTCACTAACCTTGGCGTGGTGTTCACCACTCTTGGCGTGGTGTACACTGCCCTTCGCGTGGTGTTCACTACCCATGGCATGGTGTTGACTACCCATGGCGTGGTGTTTACTACCCTTGGCGTGGTGTTCACTATCCATAGCGTGGTGTTCCCTATCCTTGGAGTTGTGTTTACTATCCAAGGCGTGGTATTCACTATCCTTGGCGTGGTGTTCACTATCCTTAGCGTGGTGTTCACTATCCTTAGCGTGGTGTTCACAACCCTTGCCGTGGTATTCACTCCCCTTGGCGTGGTGTTCACTACCCTTAGCGTGATGTTCACTGAACTTGCCGTGGTGTTCACTACCCATGGCGTTGTGTTCACTACCCATGGCGTGGTGTTCACTACCCTTGGCGTGGTGATCACTACCCTTGGCATGTTCTTTACTACCCTTGTCGTGGTGTTCACTACCCTTGCCGCCATGTTTACTACCCTTGGTGTGGTGTTCACTACCCTTAACGTGGTGTTCACTACTCTTGGCGTGGTGTTCACTACCCTTAACGTGGTGTTCACTACCCATGACGTCATGTTCACTACCCTTGGCGTGGGGTTCACTAACCTTGGCGTGGTGTTCACCACTCTTGGCGTGGTGTTCACTGCCCTTCGCGTGGTGTTCACTACCCATGGCATGGTGTTCACTACCCATGGCGTGGTGTTTACTACCCTTGGCGTGGTGTTCACTATCCTTAGCGTGGTGTTCACTATCCTTGGAGTTGTGTTTACTATCCAAGGGGTGGTATTCACTATCCTTGGCGTGGTGTTCAATATCCTTAGCGTGGTGTTCACTATCCTTAGCGTGGTGTTCACAACCCTTGCCGTGGTATTCACTACCCTTGGCGTGGTGTTCACTACCCTTAGCGTGATGTTCACTGAACTTGCCGTGGTGTTCACTACCCATGGCGTTGTGTTCACTACCCATGGCGTGGTGTTCACTACCCTTGGCGTGGTGATCACTACCCTTGGCATGTTCTTCACTACCCTTGACGTGGTGTTCACTACCCTTGCCGCCATGTTTACTACCCTTGGTGTGGTGTTCACTACCCATGACGTCATGTTCACTACCCTTGGCGTGGGGTTCACTAACCTTGGCGTGGTGTTCACCACTCTTGGCGTGGTGTTCACTGCCCTTCGCGTGGTGTTCACTACCCATGGCATGGTGTTCACTACCCATGGCGTGGTGTTTACTACCCTTGGCCTTGTGTTCACTATCCTTAGCGTGGTGTTCACTATCCTTGGAGTTGTGTTTACTATCCAAGGCGTGGTATTCACTATCCTTGGCGTGGTGTTCACTATCCTTAGCGTGGTGTTCACTATCCTTAGCGTGGTGTTCACAACCCTTGCCGTGGTATTCACTACCCTTGGCGTGGTGTTCACTACCCTTAGCGTGATGTTCACTGAACTTGCCGTGGTGTTCACTACCCATGGCGTGGTCTTCACTACCCATGGCGTGGTGTTCACTACCCTTGGCGTGGTGATCACTACCCTTGGCATGTTCTTCACTACCCTTGACGTGGTGTTCACTACCCTTGCCGCCATGTTTACTACCCTTGGTGTGGTGTTCACTACCCTTAACGTGGTGTTCACTACTCTTGGCGTGGTGTTCACTACCCTTAACGTGGTGTTCACTACCCATGACGTCATGTTCACTACCCTTGGCGTGGGGTTCACTAACCTTGGCGTGGTGTTCACCACTCTTGGCGTGGTGTTCACTGCCCTTCGCGTGGTGTTCACTACCCATGGCATGGTGTTCACTACCCATGGCGTGGTGTTTACTACCCTTGGCGTGGTGTTCACTATCCTTAGAGTGGTGTTCACTCTCCTTGGAGTTGTGTTTACTATCCAAGGCGTGGTATTCACTATCCTTGGCGTGGTGTTCACTATCCTTAGCGTGGTATTCACTATCCTTAGCGTGGTGTTCACAACCCTTGCCGTGGTATTCACTACCCTTGGCGTGGTGTTCACTACCCTTAGCGTGATGTTCACTGAACTTGCCGTGGTGTTCACTACCCATGGCGTGGTGTTCACTACCCATGGCGTGGTGTTCACTACCCTTGGCGTGGTGATCACTACCCTTGGCATGTTCTTCACTACCCTTGACGTGGTGTTCACTACCCTTGCCGCCATGTTTACTACCCTTGGTGTGGTGTTCACTACCCTTAACGTGGTGTTCACTACTCTTGGCGTGGTGTTCACTACCCTTAACGTGGTGTTCATTACCCATGACGTCATGTTCACTACCCTTGGCGTGGGGTTCACTAACCTTGGCGTGGTGTTCACCACTCTTGGCGTGGTGTTCACTGCCCTTCGCGTGGTGTTCACTACCCATGGCATGGTGTTCACTACCCATGGCGTGGTGTTTACTACCCTTGGCGTGGTGTTCACTATCCATAGCGTGGTGTTCCCTATCCTTGGAGTTGTGTTTACTATCCAAGGCGTGGTATTCACTATCCTTGGCGTGGTGTTCACTATCCTTAGCGTGGTGTTCACTATCCTTAGCGTGGTGTTCACAACCCTTGCCGTGGTATTCACTACCCTTGGCGTGGTGTTCACTACCCTTATCGTGATGTTCACTGAACTTGCCGTGGTGTTCACTACCCATGGCGTGGTGTTCACTACCCATTACGTGGTGTTCACTACCCTTGGCGTGGTGATCACTACCCTTGGCATGTTCTTCACTACCCTTGACGTGGTGTTCACTACCCTTGCCGCCATGTTTACTACCCTTGGTGTGGTGTTCACTACCCTTAACGTGGTGTTCACTACTCTTGGCGTGGTGTTCACTACCCTTAACGTGGTGTTCACTACCCATGACGTCATGTTCACTACCCATGACGTTTATGTTCACTTGGCGTGGGGTTCACTAACCTTGGCGTGGTGTTCACCACTCTTGGCGTGGTGTTCACTGCCCTTCGCGTGGTGTTCACTACCCACGGCATGGTGTTCACTACCCATGGCGTGGTGTTTACTACCCTTGGCGTGGTGTTCACTATCCTTAGCGTGGTGTTCACTATCCTTGGAGTTGTGTTTACTATCCAAGGCGTGGTATTCACTATCCTTGGCGTGGTGTTCACTATCCTTAGCGTGGTGTTCACTATCCTTAGCGTGGTGTTCACAACCCTTGCCGTGGTATTCACTACCCTTGGCGTGGTGTTCACTACCCTTAGCGTGATGTTCACTGAACTTGCCGTGGTGTTCACTAACCCATGGCGTGGTGTTCACTACCCATGGCGTGGTGTTCACTACCCTTGGCGTGGTGATCACTACCCTTGGCATGTTCTTCACTACCCTTGACGTGGTGTTCACTACCCTTGCCGCCATGTTTACTACCCTTGGTGTGGTGTTCACTACCCTTAACGTGGTGTTCACTACTCTTGGCGTGGTGTTCACTACCCTTAACGTGGTGTTCACTACCCATGACGTCATGTTCACTACCCTTGGCGTGGGGTTCACTAACCTTGGCGTGGTGTTCACCACTCTTGGCGTGGTGTTCACTGCCCTTCGCGTGGTGTTCACTACCCATGGCATGGTGTTCACTACCCATGGCGTGGTGTTTACTACCCTTGGCGTTGTGTTCACTATCCATAGCGTGGTGTTCCCTATCCTTGGAGTTGTGTTTACTATCCAAGGCGTGGTATTCACTATCCTTGGCGTGGTGTTCACTATCCTTAGCGTGGTGTTCACTATCCTTAGCGTGGTGTTCACAACCCTTGCCGTGGTATTCACTACCCTTGGCGTGGTGTTCACTACCCTTAGCGTGATGTTCACTGAACTTGCCGTGGTGTTCACTAGCCATGGCGTTGTGTTCACTACCCATGGCTTGGTGTTCACTACCCTTGGCGTGGTGATCACTACCCTTGGCATGTTCTTCACTACCCTTGACGTGGTGTTCACTACCCTTGCCGCCATGTTTACTACCCTTGGTGTGGTGTTCACTACCCTTAACGTGGTGTTCACTACTCTTGGCGTGGTGTTCACTACCCTTAACGTGGTGTTCACTACCCATGACGTCATGTTCACTACCCTTGGCGTGGGGTTCACTAACCTTGGCGTGGTGTTCACCACTCTTGGCGTGGTGTTCACTGCCCTTCGCGTGGTGTTCACTACCCATGGCATGGTGTTCACTACCCATGGCGTGGTGTTTACTACCCTTGGCGTGGTGTTCACTATCCTTAGCGTGGTGTTCACTATCCTTGGAGTTGTGTTTACTATCCAAGGCGTGGTATTCACTATCCTTGGCGTGGTGTTCACTATCCTTAGCGTGGTGTTCACAATCCTTCGCGTGGTGTTCACAACCCTTGCCGTGGTATTCACTACCCTTGGCGTGGTGTTCACTACCCTTAGCGTGATGTTCACTGAACTTGCCGTGGTGTTCACTACCCATGGCGTGGTGTTCACTACCCATATCGTGGTGTTCACTACCCTTGGCGTGGTGATCACTACCCTTGGCATGTTCTTCACTACCCTTGACGTGGTGTTCACTACCCTTGCCGCCATGTTTACTGCCCTTGGTGTGGTGTTCACTACCCTTAACGTGGTGTTCACTACTCTTGGCGTGGTGTTCACTACCCTTAACGTGGTGTTCACTACCCATGACGTCATGTTCACTACCCTTGGCGTGGGGTTCACTAACCTTGGCGTGGTGTTCACCACTCTTGGCGTGGTGTTCACTGCCCTTCGCGTGGTGTTCACTACCCATGGCATGGTGTTCACTACCCATAGCGTGGTGTTTACTACCCTTGGCGTGTTGTTCACTATTCTTAGCGTGGTGTTCACTATCCTTGGAGTTGTGTTACTATAGAAAGGCGTGGTATTCACTATCCTTGGCGTGGTGTTCACTATCCTTAGCGTGGTGTTCACTATCCTTAGCGTGGTGTTTACAACCCTTGCCGTGGTATTCACTACCCTTGGCGTGGTGTTCACTACCCTTAGCGTGATGTTCACTGAACTTGCCGTGGTGTTCACTACCCATGGCGTGGTGTTCACTACCCATGGCGTGGTGTTCACTACCCTTGGCGTGGTGATCACTACCCTTGGCATGTTCTTCACTACCCTTGACGTGGTGTTCACTACCCTTGCCGCCATGTTTACTACCCTTGGTGTGGTGTTCACTACCCTTAACGTGGTGTTCACTACTCTTGGCGTGGTGTTCACTACCCTTAACGTGGTGTTCACTACCCATGACATCATGTTCACTACCCTTGGCGTGGGGTTCACTAACCTTGGCGTGGTGTTCACCAATCTTGGCGTGGTGTTCACTGCCCTTCGCGTGGTGTTCACTACCCATTGCATGGTGTTCACTACCCATGGCGTGGTGTTTACTACCCTTGGCGTGGTGTTCACTATTCTTAGCGTGGTGTTCACTATCCTTGGAGTTGTGTTACTATCCAAGGCGTGGTATTCACTATCCTTGGCGTGGTGTTCACTATCCTTAGCGTGGTGTTCACTATCCTTAGCGTGGTGTTTACAACCCTTGCCGTGGTATTCACTACCCTTGGCGTGGTGTTCACTACCCTTAGCGTGATGTTCACTGAACTTGCCGTGGTGTTCACTACCCATGGCGTGGTGTTCACTACCCATGGCGTGGTGTTCACTACCCTTGGCGTGGTGATCACTACCCTTGGCATGTTCTTCACTACCCTTGACGTGGTGTTCACTACCCTTGCCGCCATGTTTACTACCCTTGGTGTGGTGTTCACTACCCTTAACGTGGTGTTCACTACTCTTGGCGTGGTGTTCACTACCCTTAACGTGGTGTTCACTACCCATGACATCATGTTCACTACCCTTGGCGTGGGGTTCACTAACCTTGGCGTGGTGTTCACCAATCTTGGCGTGGTGTTCACTGCCCTTCGCGTGGTGTTCACTACCCATTGCATGGTGTTCACTACCCATGGCGTGGTGTTTACTACCCTTGGCGTGGTGTTCACTATCCTTAGCGTGGTGTTCACTATCCTTGGAGTTGTGTTTACTATCAAAGGCGTGGTATTCACTATCCTTGGCGTGGTGTTCACTATCCTTAGCGTGGTGTTCACTATCCTTAGCGTGGTGTTCACAACCCTTGCCGTGGTATTCACTACCCTTGGCGTGGTGTTCACTACCCTTAGCGTGATGTTCACTGAACTTGCCGTGGTGTTCACTACCCATTGCGTGGTGTTCACTACCCATGGCGTGGTGTTCACTACCCTTGGCGTGGTGATCACTGCCCTTGGCATGTTCTTCACTACCCTTGACGTGGTGTTCACTACCCTTGCCGCCATATTTACTACCCTTGGTGTGGTGTTCACTACCCTTAACGTGGTGTTCACTACTCTTGGCGTGGTGTTCACTACCCTTAACGTGGTGTTCACTACACATGACGTCATGTTCACTACCCTTGGCGTGGGGTTCACTAACCTTGGCGTGGTGTTCACCACTCTTGGCGTGGTGTTCACTGCCCTTCGCGTGGTGTTCACTACCCATGGCATGGTGTTCACTACCCATGGCGTGGTGTTTACTACCCTTGGCGTGGTGTTCACTATCCTTTAGCGTGGTGTTCACTATCCTTGGAGTTGTGTTTACTATCCAAGGGGGTGGGTATTCACTATCCTTGGCGTGGTGTTCACTATCCTTAGCGTGGTGTTCACTATCCTTAGCGTGGTGTTCACAACCCTTGCCGTGGTATTCACTACCCTTGGCGTGGTGTTCACTACCCTTAGCGTGATGTTCACTGAACTTGTCCGTGGTGTTCACTACCCATGGCGTGGTGTTCACTACCCATGGCGTGGTGTTCACTACCCTTGGCGTGGTGATCACTACCCTTGGCATGTTCTTCACTACCCTTGACGTGGTGTTCACTACCCTTGCCGCCATGTTTACTACCCTTGGTGTGGTGTTCACTACCCTTAACGTGGTGTTCACTACTCTTGGCGTGGTGTTCACTACCCTTAACGTGGTGTTCACTACCCATGACGTCATGTTCACTACCCTTGGCGTGGGGTTCACTAACCTTGGCGTGGTGTTCACCACTCTTGGCGTGGTGTTCACTGCCCTTCGCGTGGTGTTCACTACCCATGGCATGGTGTTCACTACCCATAGCGTGGTGTTTACTACCCTTGGCGTGGTGTTCACTATCCTTAGCGTGGTGTTCACTATCCTTGGAGTTGTGTTTACTATCCAAGGCGTGGTATTCACTATCCTTGGCGTGGTGTTCACTATCCTTAGCGTGGTGTTCACTATCCTTAGCGTGGTGTTCACAACCCTTGCCGTGGTATTCACTACCCTTGGCGTGGTGTTCACTACCCTTAGCGTGATGTTCACTGAACTTGCCGTGGTGTTCACTACCCATGGCGTGGTGTTCACTACCCATGGCGTGGTGTTCACTACCCTTGGCGTGGTGATCACTACCCTTGGCATGTTCTTCACTACCCTTGACGTGGTGTTCACTACCCTTGCCGCCATGTTTACTACCCTTGGTGTGGTGTTCACTACCCTTAACGTGGTGTTCACTACTCTTGGCGTGGTGTTCACTACCCTTAACGTGGTGTTCACTACCCATGACGTCATGTTCACTACCCTTGGCGTGGGGTTCACTAACCTTGGCGTGGTGTTCACCACTCTTGGCGTGGTGTTCACTGCCCTTCGCGTGGTGTTCACTACCCATGGCATGGTGTTCACTACCCATGGCGTGGTGTTTACTACCCTTGGCGTGGTGTTCACTATCCATAGCGTGGTATTCCCTATCCTTGGAGTTGTGTTTACTATCCAAGGCGTGGTATTCACTATCCTTGGCGTGGTGTTCACTATCCTTAGCGTGGTGTTCACTATCCTTAGCGTGGTGTTCACAACCCTTGCCGTGGTATTCACTACCCTTGGCGTGGTGTTCACTACCCTTAGCGTGATGTTCACTGAACTTGCCGTGGTGTTCACTACCCATGGCGTGGTGTTCACTACCCATGGCGTGGTGTTCACTACCCTTGGCGTGGTGATCACTACCCTTGGCATGTTCTTCACTACCCTTGACGTGGTGTTCACTACCCTTGCCGCCATGTTTACTACCCTTGGTGTGGTGTTCACTACCCTTAACGTGGTGTTCACTACTCTTGGCGTGGTGTTCACTACCCTTAACGTGGTGTTCACTACCCATGACGTCATGTTCACTACCCTTGGCGTGGGGTTCACTAACCTTGGCGTGGTGTTCACCACTCTTGGCGTGGTGTTCACTGCCCTTCGCGTGGTGTTCACTACCCATGGCATGGTGTTCACTACCCATGGCGTGGTGTTTACTACCCTTGGCGTGGTGTTCACTATCCTTAGCGTGGTGTTCACTATCCTTGGAGTTGTGTTTACTATCCAAGGCGTGGTATTCACTATCCTTGGCGTGGTGTTCACTATCCTTAGCGTGGTGTTCACTATCCTTAGCGTGGTGTTCACAACCCTTGCCGTGGTATTCACTACCCTTGGCGTGGTGTTCACTACCCTTAGCGTGATGTTCACTGAACTTGCCGTGGTGTTCACTACCCATGGCGTGGTGTTCACTACCCATGGCGTGGTGTTCACTACCCTTGGCGTGGTGATCACTACCCTTGGCATGTTCTTCACTACCCTTGACGTGGTGTTCACTACCCTTGCCGCCATGTTTACTACCCTTGGTGTGGTGTTCACTACCCTTAACGTGGTGTTCACTACTCTTGGCGTGGTGTTCACTACCCTTAACGTGGTGTTCACTACCCATGACGTCATGTTCACTACCCTTGGCGTGGGGTTCACTAACCTTGGCGTGGTGTTCACCACTCTTGGCGTGGTGTTCACTGCCCTTCGCGTGGTGTTCACTACCCATGGCATGGTGTTCACTACCCATGGCGTGGTGTTTACTACCCTTGGCGTGGTGTTCACTATCCTAGCGTGGTGTTCACTATCCTTGGAGTTGTGTTTACTATCCAAGGCGTGGTATTCACTATCCTTGGCGTGGTGTTCACTATCCTTAGCGTGGTGTTCACTATCCTTAGCGTGGTGTTCACAACCCTTGCCGTGGTATTCACTACCCTTGGCGTGGTGTTCACTACCCTTAGCGTGATGTTCACTGAACTTGCCGTGGTGTTCACTACCCATGGCGTTGTGTTCACTACCCATGGCGTGGTGTTCACTACCCTTGGCGTGGTGATCACTACCCTTGGCATGTTCTTCACTACCCTTGACGTGGTGTTCACTACCCTTGCCGCCATGTTTACTACCCTTGGTGTGGTGTTCACTACCCTTAACGTGGTGTTCACTACTCTTGGCGTGGTGTTCACTACCCTTAACGTGGTGTTCACTACCCATGACGTCATGTTCACTACCCTTGGCGTGGGGTTCACTAACCTTGGCGTGGTGTTCACCACTCTTGGCGTGGTGTTCACTGCCCTTCGCGTGGTGTTCACTACCCATGGCATGGTGTTCACTACCCATGGCGTGGTGTTTACTACCCTTGGCGTGGTGTTCACTATCCTTAGCGTGGTGTTCACTATCCTTGGAGTTGTGTTTACTATCCAAGGCGTGGTATTCACTATCCTTGGCGTGGTGTTCACTATCCTTAGCGTGGTGTTCACTATCCTTAGCGTGGTGTTCACAACCCTTGCCGTGGTATTCACTACCCTTGGCGTGGTGTTCACTACCCTTAGCGTGATGTTCACTGAACTTGCCGTGGTGTTCACTACCCATGGCGTGGTGTTCACTACCCATATGCGTGGTGTTCACTACCCTTGGCGTGGTGATCACTACCCTTGGCATGTTCTTCACTACCCTTGACGTGGTGTTCACTACCCTTGCCGCCATGTTTACTACCCTTGGTGTGGTGTTCACTACCCTTAACGTGGTGTTCACTACTCTTGGCGTGGTGTTCACTACCCTTAACGTGGTGTTCACTACCCATGACGTCATGTTCACTACCCTTGGCGTGGGGTTCACTAACCTTGGCGTGGTGTTCACCAATCTTGGCGTGGTGTTCACTGCCCTTCGCGTGGTGTTCACTACCCATTGCATGGTGTTCACTACCCATGGCGTGGTGTTTACTACCCTTGGCGTGGTGTTCACTATTCTTAGCGTGGTGTTCACTATCCTTGGAGTTGTGTTACTATCCAAAGGCGTGGTATTCACTATCCTTGGCGTGGTGTTCACTATCCTTAGCGTGGTGTTCACTATCCTTAGCGTGGTGTTTACAACCCTTGCCGTGGTATTCACTACCCTTGGCGTGGTGTTCACTACCCTTAGCGTGATGT